>NC_052164.1:105176201-105325972 GCF_902713615.1 Scyliorhinus canicula | reverse complement strand
GGGGTGAGGTTGGGGATTGGGGGTGAGGGGGTGGGGGAGTGAGGGTGGGGATTGGGGGTGAGTGGGGAGTGGGGTGGGGATGGGGGTGAGGGGGGGGGGGTGGGGATTGGGGGTGAGTGGGGATTGGGGGTGAGTGGGGATTGGGGAGTGAGGGTGGGGATTGGGGGTGAGGGGGGTGGGGAGTGAGGTGGGGATTGGGGTGAGTGGGGATTGGGGGTGAGGGGGGATTGGGGAGTGAGAGTGGGGATTGGGGGTGAGTGGGGATTGGGGGTGAGTGGGGATTGGGGGTGAGGGGGGGTGGGGATTGGGGGTGAGTGGGGATTGGGGGTGAGGGGGGTGGGGAGTGAGAGTGGGGATTGGGGTGAGGGTGGGGATTGGCGGTGAGGGGGGTGGGGAGTGAGGGTGGGGATTGGGGGTGAGGGGGGTGGGGAGTGAGGGTGGGGATTGGGGGTGAGGGGGGTGGGGGGTGGGGATTGGGGGTGAGTGGGGATTGGGGGTGAGGGGGGTGGGGAGTGAGGGTGGGGATTGGGGGTGAGGGGGTGGCAGGGTGAGGGGGGAGTACCTGTTGGTGGAATGTGGGGGGTCCAGTCTGGGGGCTCTCTGTCACTCTCTTGAGCCGCTGTTTATGTTCTCTCTTTTCCAGTTGAATGTTGTCACTGTCAACCCACCCAGGAGGATATAAGTGAGTATCTCACCCACCTGAAATATAAAACCTCACCCAGTGTCTCAGCATTTACAGTGAATAAAGACGAAGAGGGTAAAGATAGGACAGTTGGCTCAGTTAAAATTACTCAATTAAAGACAGTCTTTTCCTGGGTGTGACAAGCTACTGGTAGATGTGCAGCAAAATTCATTCCGATTTATTAAAATACAGCAATCAGCTGGTATCTGTGAAATGAACAGAGTAACAAAACGTTTGGCAAACAGAGGACAGCAATTTATGGTAAATGGCAAAAGAATCAGCGACAGTGAGTTGTGATTTCGAACACACTCTCTGAAAGAGTGATGGAAGCAGATTCAATAGTAATTTTCAAAGAAGAATTGTATAAATTCTTGAAGGAGAAAATATTTCTCTGGTTATGGAGGAGCAATAATTGGATAACTCTTTCAAAGAATCAGCAGACACAATTCCCACATTATATTCAAATGATATCTTCCTGCAGAATCTGGATGGCCATCTATGTCTGATGGAGAGCTTGTGATATAAGGGATTCAAAGAACAAGACAAAGAAAATTACAGCACAGGAACAGGCCCTTCGGCCCTCCCAGCCTGCATCGATCCAGATCCTTTATCTAAACCTGTCGCTATTTTCCAAGGATCTACTTCCCTCTGTTCTCCGCCCGTTTTATATCTGTCCAGATGCATCTTAAATTATGCTATCGTGCCCGCCTCTACCACCTCCGCTGTCAAAGTGTTCCAGGCACCCACCGGTGCGTAAAAAACTTTCCACACACATCTCCCTTAAACTTTCCCCTCTCACCTTGAAATCGTGACCCTACATGCCTCCTACATTCTCAAGTTATTTCCTACCTTCTGCCATTCTGCATCTTGGTCAGTGAACAGGAACTTGCAGCCCTCCAGCATAATGATTGCTGGTCATACCATTGGAAATTCAATCCTGACTCCTTTAACCCACGTTAGCTGTAATGGGAGCTGCATCTCCCTCTGTGGCTAAGATGAGTGTGAGGTCAGGTGTAATGCCTGGATCTGGTATGTCTCTTTGTGGGGACCATGCATTGGATTCAATTTGAATAGTTTTTGGAGCAGGCAAGGAGATTAGGAGTTTGTCCCTCTCCACACTCTGAACTCTAGCTTTGTAACTCTGATAAAGTAATTAGAATAAGTGCACCCTTCCATTTGGGGAAAGTTGCAGGCTCAGGGATTGACATTCTGCCTGTGCCTGGAACAAGAAAGCCCGTAATCTTTTACTTCCCATCAGTACAAACTGCCAGACAACCCCACTCCCACCACCCCCATTCACCCCCCCACTCCACCCCCCCATTCACCCCACTCACTCCCCACTCCCACCATCCCCCCACTCACTCCCCACTCCCACCCATCCCCCACTCACTCCCCTCCTCACCCCCCACTCCCACCCCCCACTCACCCCCCACTCACTCCCACCCCCCCAATCCCACTCCCATTCCCCATCCCCCACTCACCCCCCCACTCACTCCACACTCTCACCCACCCTCCCCACTTCCCCCCCCACTCACTCCCCACTCCCACCCATCCCCCCCATCCCCACTCCCACCCATCCCCCCACTCCCCCACTCACCCCCCCACTTACCCCCAACTCCCAGCCCGCACTCACTCACCCCACTCCCACCCCCCACTCACCCCCACTCCCAGCCCGCACTCACTCACCCCCACTCACCCCCCCACTCACTCACCCCCGACTCGCTCTCCACTCCTACCCACCCCCCACACTCCCCCACTCCCATTCACCCCCCAGTTCCCTACCCAATCACTCCCTCCACCATCCACCCCCCACTCACTCCCCACTCACCCCTCCACTCATCCCCCACTCACCCCTCACCCACTCACCCCCAGTCACTCACCTCCCCATCTCACCCCCCCCCACTCACCCCCATCTCACCCCCCCACTCACCCCACCTTACCTCACTCCACTCCACCTCACCTCACCTTCCTCCACATTCACACCCCACTTACCCCTCCAGTCACCCCACCTTCCCACCCCCCATGACCCCCCACCTCACCCCCCACCTGACCCCACCCTCACCCCCCACTCACCCCCTCACCAGCCCCCATCGCACCCCCGCACTCCCCATCTCACCCCCCCCCCCCCACCCCCCCCACTACCCCACCTTACCACCCATTCCATTCCACCTTCCCCCGGTCCACCCCACCTTCCAATTATTTGGTCCCCTTCTCACTCCCCCATTGGCTCTGATTACACTCATTGCAGTGGCACCTTGGGTACATTTTGTTCGATTGTGTATAAACGCAAGTTGTTGCTGCACAGATCCCTATCAATGTGATTCAGATCAGTAACTCAGTGTTGTGGCAGATCTTAAATGCAAACCCCTGTGTCAGCATTATGTATTGCCTGTTTGTATTCCAACTTGCTGATTCAAGCTCATTGCATTGTCAGCTTGGAGCAGTTGGTGGCACTGCTGCCTCTGAATGTGGAGGCCTGTGGATTCAATCCTCACTGTAGAATATTTGATTCTGTGGATTGATGTTCAGTACTGGTGCAAGAATAAAGACTTGTGTATATATAGCACCGGGCCTCGGAAATTCTCAAAGTGCTTTGCAGCCATTGAAGTACCTTTGGGAATTTGGGAAACATGGCGCCGACGTTACACTCAGCAAGATGCAACACACAGGAATGTAATCATGACCTGTTAATCTGTTTTTTTGTGATGTTGATTGGCTAGGACAGTGGGGTAACCTCCCTGCTCTTCTTCAAAATTGTATCATCCGAGTAGATAGAAGGGGCTTTCGTGTGATATCTCACTGAAAGATAGCACCAATTATTTTTTAAATACATTTTTCAATTAAGGAGTAATTTAGCGTGGTCAATCCACCTAACCTGCACATTTTCTGTGTTGTGGAGATGGGACCCACGCAGACACGGGGAGAATGTACAAACTCCACACGGACAGTGACCCAGAACCGGGATCGAACCCGGGTCTTTGGCGCCGTGAGGCAACAGTGCTAACCACTGCATCATCGTGCCACCAGGTCTTTGACACCATGAGGCAGCAATGCTAACCACTGTGCCACTGTGCTTCCCCAATAGCAACAATTACACTGCAGCACCATCTCAGTACTGCACTAGAATGTTAGACCAGAAATTATACTCAAACCCTGAAGGGAGAATTGACCTTCTGACAGAGAGCAAGAGTGCAACCCACAGAGGTACAGCTGGCGTACTGTATTGTTAATGGAGCTGTTCTTGTAAAATGTTAACCCGAACCCCGTCTACCTGATGTTTCAGCTAGTAATCTATTAAAGAGGTTTTTAAAAATTAATTTTACAGGATAGGGTTTGTCACTGCTTAGTTTGGCATTTATTGCCCATACCTAGTTGCCCTTCAGAAGGTGGTGGTGAACTGCCTTCTTAAACCGCTGCAGTCTTTGAGGCTTAGGTACACCCACTGTGCTGTTAGGGAGGGAGTTCCAGGAAGGTACCTCTGGTGTTAAACATTTAGCTTGCTGTTGTATAAAGAGTCAAAGATTACTGCTCCTTTTTACAACCACCTTTATTTCACTTTCACAGACTCTGCAACAAAACTCTATCTTTACATCACCTGACTCAAAGGCCACCTGAAGCCGCTTACATATCAATGTCAATTATTGGATACTTAACATAAATGAGACAACTAATTGGAATGTCTCAACCCATTACTTAACATCTGGCACCTCTGGCATTCACCTCTAGCATTCAGCTCTTTTGTCCATGTTTGAGCCAAGGCTGTAAGGAGGTCAGGAGCTGAGTGACCCTGGCGGAACCCAAACTGTGAGCAGGTTATTGCTGAGTAAGTGCCACTTAATAGCACTGTTCATGACTCCTTCTATCACTTTGCTGATGATGGAGAGTAGGCTGATAGGGCGGTAATTGGCTAGGTTGGATTTATCCTGTTTCTTGTGTACAGGACATACCTGGGCAATTTTCCACATTGCCGGGTAGATGCTAGTGTTGTAGCTGTACTGGAACAGCTTGGCTAGGAGTTCGTCACGTTCTGGAGAACAGGTCTTCAGTACTATTGCTGGAATATTGTCAGGGCCCAGAGCCTTTGCAGTATCCAGTGCCTTCAGCTGTTTCTTGATATCACGTAGAGTGAATCGGATGGTGAATCGTATTGGCTGAAGGACTGACATCTGTGATGCTGGGGACCTCCGGAGGAGGACCGAGATGGATCATCCACTCGGCACGTCTGGCTGAAGATTGTTGCAAATGCTTCAGCCTTGTCTTTTGCACAGATGTGCTGGAATCCTCCATTATTGAGGATGGGGATATTGTGGAGCCTTTCTCTTCCAGTGAGTTGTTTAATTGTCCACCATCATTCACGGCTGGATGTGGCAGGACTGCAGAGCCTAGTTCTGATCCGTTGGTTGTGGAATCGCTGAGCTCTGTCTATTACTTGCTGCTTATGCTGTTTGGCTCACAAGTAGTCCTGTGTTGTAGCTTCACCAGGTTGACACCTCATTTTTCGGTATGTCTGATGTTGCTCCTGGCATGCTCTCCTGCACTCTTCATTGAACCAGGGTTGATCCCCTGGCTGGGTGGTAATGGTAGAGTGGGGGATATGCCGGGCCATGAGGTTACAGGTTGTGGTTGAATACAATTCTGTTGCTGCTGATGGCCCACAGCACCTCATGGAGGCCCAGTCTTTCAGTTGCTAGATCTGTTTTGAAGTCTGTCCCATTTTGCACGGTGGTAGTGCCACACAGCCTGATGGAGGGTATCCTCAATGTGAAGATGGGACTTTGTCTCCACAAGGACTGTGCAGTGGTCACTTTTACCGATACTGTCATGGACAGATGCAGCTGCAACAGGCAGATTGGTGAGGCTGAATTCAAGTATGTTTTTCCCTCTTGTTGGTTCCCTCACCACCTGCTGCTGTCCCAGACTAGCAGCTCTGTCCTTTAGCACCCGGCCAGCTCGGCCGGGGATGGTGCCACTGAGTCATTTTTGATGATAGACATTAAAGTCCCACCCAAAGCATATTCTGCACCCTTGCCACCCTCAGTGCTTCTTCCAAGTGGTGGTCAGCAGGAGGTTTCCTTGCCCATGTTTAACCTGAAGCCATGAGACTTCATGGGGTCCAGAATCGATGTTGAGGACTCCCAGGGCAACTCCCTCCCGACTGTATCCCACTGTGCCCCCACCTCTGCTGGGTCTGTCCTGCCGGTGAGACAGGACTACACAGGAATGGTGATAGTGGGACATTGTTTTGCAGGGCATGATTCTGTGAGTATGACTATGTCAGGCTGTTGCTTTACCAGTCTGTGAGACAGCTTTCTGGCACAAGCCCCCAGATGTCAGGTATGGAGGACTTTGCAGGGGTCGGCAGGGCGGATTTGCCGTTGTCATTTCCTCGTGCCTGGTTCGATGCAGGGTGGTCCGTCCGGTTTCATCCCTTTTGTTTTTTCGTAGCGGTTGAATACAACTGAGTGGCTGCTAGGCCATTTCAGAATGAACCACATTGCTGTGGGTCTGGAGTCACATGTAGACCAGACCAGGTAAGCGTAACAGATTACCTTCTCTAAAGGATATTAGTGAACCAGATAGGTTTATACAACAATCGACAATGGTTTCATGGTCATCTTTAGACTTTTAATTCCAGATATTTTATTGAGTTTTAAATTCCACCACCTGCCGTGATGGGATTCGAACCTGGATCCCCAGATCATTATCCTGGGTCTCTGGATTATTAGTCCAGTGACAATACCACTGTGCCACTGTGAAGCAAGTTTTCTGGTTACTCAGCTCTGGTGACCAGGGCAACATTCTTTCCTCAGTTAACACCACCAAGGGCAATTAAGGATGGCCAATAAATGCTGGTGTAGCCATTGTTGTCCGCATCCCATGAATAATAATAATCTTTTTATTTTAAGTCGGCTTACATTAACACTGCAATGAAGTTACTGTGAAAAGCCCCTAGTCGCCACATTGTTTGGGTGCACGGAGGGAGAAATCAGAATTAGCTGATACGGGAATTGAACCCACGCTGCTGGCCTTGTTCTACATCACAAACCAGCTGTCTAGCCGACTGAGCTAAACCATATATAAATAAATGCATTAACTAATCTTAATACAATAGGATCTTGCTTTGTGAAAAATAAATGCACCTCTTTCTAACTGCAGCTACACCAGTTCAAAGTTGTTCATTATATGCTGGCATCATGGTTAGCATGGCTGCCTCACAGCGCCAGGGTTCAATTCTGGCCTCGGGTGACTGTGTACATTCCCCAAATATCTGCGAGGGTTTCGTCCGGGTGCTCCGGTTTCCTCTCACAGTCCAATGATCTGCAGGTTAGGTGGGGTTATGGGATTGGGAGGATAGTGCTGGGAGTGGGCCTAGGTGGGGTGCTCTTTCAGAGGCTTGGTACAGACCCGATGGGCTGAATGGCCTCTTTCTGCACTCAAAATTCTATGGTTCTATATAAGGTGCTTTGAAATGTAATGGAGATCTTTTAAAACATCTTTTTCTCAATTCAGAATCTAAACAACTCCTGATTGAATCGCACATACAGCTTAAAGCAGATGAAAAGGCGAGGTTATTGGAGAAGGTGAGTGTGTGAGCTGCAATGGTGACATTCTGTGATGAGCATTGACGGTATCCCTCAGACTGTATTATGGTGATAATTGGTAAATTGCTGCATTTACACAGTGTCATCGGAAGCTAGGCAGGTGGATTGGGCCCACAATTCTTTATACGCTGAAATTCCAACCCTCTCCTAGATGTCCTCTGATTTTCCATCATCCAAAAACCTTAGCTCATCCAGAATTTTGCTGTGTTTATTCCGACTCGCACTGAGCCCTGTTCACCCATCACCCCATGTTGATCAAAATTGGCTCCCATTTGACAGCAGTTTTAAAATCCTCATTCTCATCTTCAAAGCCCTCATGGCCTCATGACATTCCTGCTAAGATCTCCGACCCTATTCTGCTCCAAGATTTGGAGATCTTTGACCACGCTTTTAATGACACACTTCAATAACTGTCTTTTTGCTTTTGTCAATTTCTATCTGATTACGCTTATGTGAAGCCCCTTAGGATCTTATAGTACATTTAAAATGCTGGATAAAACTAAGTTGATGCTGATCCTATCCTTGTGTGCACAGGCAGGTGACAGTACAAAGCAGAGGCCAATGTTCTTTTTATGTTCGCGCAGTGAGAAATGCTCATTTCAATTTGGGTTCAGGCAATTATCAACAAACAATACTGAGCTTTACTGTATATCTGTACTATAAACTGTTCTGAAAATAATTTTATATATAATTAGTTTTTCATTTGTATAAAATAATGCAAAAAACCCTGAAAACTGGTAGAGTACAGCATAAATGCTTCTGCGTCCATGACAACAGTAAAAGACAGGAGAGCACCAAGGCAATTAGTTCAGCTTAATCATTAACTTGGTGCTTCTCTTTGTACCAGGTGGGCAGATAAGTTAGAGGATGGGGGACAGGAGGATAAAGCTATGAAAACTTGGCAAAATGGTGCCCACCTTCACATGTAGCGATTGCTCATACAGCCAAATAAAATAGAGGATAATATTTTCCTGATCAAGGGTGCACCAATGCATAACTCACCAACTCCAAATATACCACAGGCACCAGTGACAGATTGTATCCTCCTTTTCTTGGATATGAGAGCTGCCTGTATCACTGCAGGAGTCAGTTAAGGATTCTTTAACCCAAAAATAAAGAAAAAGTAATGCACCACTCACGCTCTGCCAACAGCGGAAAATTTAAACCATTTTCCACAGTCAGAAACGGGGAACAAAGAAATAGCTGAGGAACTAAATTTGTACTTTGCTTCTGTCTTCACAAAGGAAGACAGGAATAATGTATTGGAAGTTCGAAGAAACCCAAGTTTTAGTGAAGAGCTGAAGGAAATTAGTAATAGCGAAAAAATCGTTTTGGGGAAATTAATGGGATTGAAGACAGACAAATCTCCAGGGGATAATCTTCATCCCAGTGTACTTAAGGAAGTGGTCCGGGAAATAGTAGATTGATTGGTGGTCATTTTTCAAAATTCTTTGGACTCTGGAATGGTTCCTACAGATTGGAGGATAGCGAATGTAATCCCACTATTCAAAAAGGGAGGTAGAGAGAAAACAGAAAAATAGACCAGTGAGTCTAATGTCGGTAGTGGGGAAGTGGCTGGAGTCTGTGATCAAGGATTTCATAGCACAGCATTTGGAAAGCAGTGGTATAACCAGACAATGGTTATATCAGTATGGATATACAAAAGGAAAATAGAACATAGAACAGTACAGCACAGAACAGGCCCTTCATGTTGTGCCAAGCCATGATCACCCTACTCAAACCCACATATCCACCCTATACCCGTAACCCAACAACCCCCCCTTAACCTTACTTTTATTAGGACACTACAGGCAATTTAGCATGGCCAATCCACCTAACCCGCACATCTTTGGACTGTGGGAGGAAACCGGAGCACCCGGAGGAAACCCACGCACACAGGGGGAGGACGTGCAGACTCCACACAGACAGTGACCCAGCCGGGAATCGAACCTGGGACCCTGGAGCTGTGAAGCATTTATGCTAACCACCATGCTACCCTGCTGCCCCTAAAATCTACTAGAATTCTTTGAAGATGTAACTAGTAGAGTTGACCAAGGAGAACTGGTGGATGTGGTTTATTTAGATTTTCAGAAGGCTTTTGACAAGGTCTCACATAGCAGATAAATATGTAAAGTTAAAGCGCATGGGATTACGGGTAGTATCTTCAGATGGATAGAAAGCTGATTAGCAAACAGGAAGCACAAAGTTGGCAGGTTGTGACTAGTGGGGTACCGCAGGGATCTGCGCTACAATGCCAACTGTTCATATTATATATTAATGATTTGGATGAGGGAACTAAATGTATTATCTCCAAATTTGAAGATGATGCAAAGTTGAGTGGGAGGGTGAGCTGTGAGGGGGATGCAGAGATTTTCTTTTCCGCCTCATTCATACTCTGTAGGATATCTCGCCGTTCATCAATGTGAGCACCAAATACCTGTGGCAGGGAGCCGAGACCGTCGTCCACAACTTTTTTCACGATGGCAGCCATCATCGTGACGCTGACAGCATCACTGAAGCATCAGCCCACTCACAAGCAAAACCTCCGCTATGAGCTGGGCATCACCCCGGCCACCTCCAACCGTCTCAAACAAGGATTTTCTTGACTTAACTCTGCTACCCATCGTCAAACATTAGCCAGGACCTACCAGGGACATAGCACAGATTAATACACCAGAATCAGATAATTACGAGTTGTGCATCAGGATCAAAAAAAGGATTAAAAGGTGAGTAGCGCCAGAGCGTGTAAAAACGCAGCTGATCCCACACTTACATCGTGTGACCCCCTCCCCCCACTTCGAAAATAGAAGAGTGGTGTTCAAAATCTGAAATTGTTCCTTAGCACTGACATGGCTCACGTTGATCAGAAACCCCCCTGGTGAAGGGGAAGAGAGGAGGATGTACAGGCAGAAGAGAATTCCAGAGCACACAGCCATTCGTTTCATGGCCCTTTCACCATTGGGGGTGACGTTTGTGTTAGCTACTAGGTCTAGACAGTAACTCCCACAGAGGCATTAAACCCAGTGGTGTTGTCTGTAAGTGAAAGCTCATCACTCACCCCTGTATTGACACTGCACTGAAAGGCTGACCAGTCACATCGTAAATTATGGAGCTGTTTCCCTGAAACCACCTTCTCCTTTTCCAATTCATCACAGAAAGAAAATAAAAAGGAGTGATGGAGGTTTTATACTGATTTATTTGCTCAACTTTCTACTGATATTATCCACATCTGCCCATTAGTTATTATCTCTTAACATTTAACTCTTTATAAATTCCCCAGTATGTTCCAAACATGTGAACATGTGGACTAGGAGCAGGAGTAGGCCATTCAGCCCCTTCAGCCTGCTCCCCATTTAATAAAATCAAGGCTTATCTGACAGTAAACTCTGCGGCCTCCGCACCTTCAGTGCCTTTAGGCATCCCGACAATCCTTAGGGTTTGCCTTCTGGAGCGGTTCTTCAAATCTTCCATCTTCTCCCTCAGCTTTTTCTGGCTTTCCCACATCATTCTCATCTCAGCCACCAACGAGGCCAACTGTTCCTCGTGCTCTCCCACCGCCTCCTCCACTTTCTGGATCGGCAGGCCCTGGGACGCCAGCCTCTGCTGAACTTGCCCAATCCCAGATCTCAGCGGTTCCACCACCTTTGTTAGGTCTTCTAGGGCCTCTTTCCTCTGCTGCCGAAACCTATCATTCAGAAACTCCACCAGCTTCTCCGTCGATCACTTGGCAGCGCAGTCCCCTTGTCCTCCGCCATCTTTCTGTGTGGCACACCACACAAACTCTCCTGCTCCAACAGCACCATGCACCTACTGCCCACCCCACCGTGTGCCCACTGCCCGCCCTACCGTGTGCCCACTGCCCACCCCACCATGCGCCTACTGCCCACCCCACCATATGGACACCCACTGCCGCCCCACAATGTACACTTTACACTTCACCCACAAATTTTGACAAACCCGTGCCTGTCACACAAATGGCCAGTATTCTCTGGAAAAAGAACCACCACTGACGATGAACTAAGAACTGGCCGTTTTCACCTTAAAATTGAGAGTCCTGACCTTTTTAATTGAAATAAACTGTCAACTGGAATGAATTCTATCCCTTTTATCTACTGGTTAAGCTGTCGCCTTATAGTGTACGGTACTATCACAGTAGATGCTCAGATTGCCTGCACCTGTGCTGTTTCTAGATATGAATATTCTGTACCGAAAGACAGGTTGTGATGGTGGCTGTTGCTGACTTTCAGCTTTGCTCAGCAGCTCACCAAGGCAATTAACATCCTCGACTGCAGCATTGCACAACTGAAGTTAGCTACTCTGCATGTGTGTGAATTTGGATCAATGGGAATAATCTGTTGTTCCCGTACCATCACACTGGGCAGGATTCTGATTGGATTTTCCATTTGATCTTGGGGCTTTTTAAAATTAATTAAAATATATTGGATTTCACTGCTAATCATTAAATGGAAAACTGGAGGGAGTGGATTTAACATTTAATTACAGCAGCAAGGAATGAGCTGTTCTTGTGCCCACTTTGTTTGAATGCATTAAAGGTCAAATTCTTGACCTTGAAACCCTATATCAATTCCGAGTCAGATAACATATTTGTTCAATTATATTCGAGTGATGATTTGGTACTTGTGATATAGATGCCATCACATTTGAATTGTAATTACTGTGTGAATAAAACTCTGTTGAGGTTCTGCTGCTCTTAACATTTGACACTGCTTTGGTAACTTCATTCTAAAACATCCATTTTTTTAGGAATAGGAAAACTCCAGTGGGGCCTGTCTCTTTTTCATGGATAAAACCATTTTCAAATGTTAGCTTTACTCAGCGTTAGCACTGTCACTCCTGAGTCAGAAAGCTCAGAATTCAAACACTATTCCAGCATTTAAGATCATAACCTAAAATGATCATTGGTGCAGAGGGAGTGCAGCATTATCAGCAGCACTGTCTTTGGAGTAGATGGAAAACTGCAGCCTAGTCTGTTTGCGTGAATATAAAATACTGGTATACGTGGAGAAGAGCGGCAGTGTTCCTTCCACACCAAAACACAACTTATCTTCCACTTATTTTGTTGCTGTTAATGGGTCCTTCCGTTCACATGATAATTCACTAGAGTAAGGAACCTCTTTTAAATCCTTGTCTGATCCTTGTGTCCCTTTTAATTGCTGTTTTGCTGGCTACTGCAACATTGCAGAGTTTGGCTTTAAACCACAGACTTTTGACCCCACCCACACACACACAGTCAGATTGACTCAAGGAGGTTAGCCCGCAGGCCAGTGGTTTAAAGACCCCTTCTTACAGGAATGTCCATCTTACCTCAGTGACGCTGAGGGTAAATCTGGTGGAGACCAGTCCAATTGAATCAACGTGAGGGGGAATCTTCAGTGGGAAGGCCGCAAGGATGTGACTTCCCAGAGAGTGTTTTACAGCCTGAGTGTTCTAATTGAAGGCAGATACTAAAAGATCCAAACCAAACAATGCTTTTCTACACCTCACATTCTGAAAAGATCACCGCGTACAAAGACCTCAACCTCCATGGCGAACCGCGCCGTCGGGAACTCGGCCCATCAGAGGCGGAGAATCACGAAGGCCCCAGAGAATACCGGGCCGGGCCCGCTACTGACATGCAAACAGTGTTTACTGTATGTGGGTTCCAGAACCCATTGATGCCGCTGTCGAGGTGACGGAGAATTGCGATTTTGGCGTTGGATTCTCCACCCTATCGTGTTTCTCGATTCCGGCGTCGGCCGATGCCGAATCCTGCTCAAGGGATTTCATCTGAAAACATTTTTTCTTCAATTTAGAGTCTCCAATTCTTTTCTCCCCCAATTAAGGGGCCATTTAGCGTGGTCAATCCACCTACCCTGCATATCTTTGGGGTTGTGGGGGTGAGACCCACGCAGACACTGGGAGAATATGCAAACCCCACACGGACAGTGACCCAGAGCCGGGATCGAACCCGGGTCCTCAGCGCCGTCAGGCAGCAGTGTTCATTTGAAAATTTACATTAAATAAAAAATAGTTTTAAGAGTCAATATTTTGGGGAATTTTTAACTTTAGGAGTAGCTCTGCTGGTGGTGCTTCTCTAACACATTACACCCAGAATACAAAACAAAGTGAATATTCTCATCAGCAAATGATCCAAGGGCAAGAGGAAGCAAGCAGTCTGCAGGAAATGGTTGACAGGAACTGATTCCCCCGTCATCGCTGCCTGTTTTCAAATCTCTGTAGCATGCTCTCCTGGCCTTGTGCTCTTCCTTTGAGAAACTGCCCATGGTTTTTAAGCTTTTTCCTGCAGAAGTTTGGAAGTGATTGGGAAATGAAATGCTGATGACTGTAACCAAGTAGATAAGAGAACTTGTATTTATCTCCACGTGTGGCTGGGATGCAAGCCACTGGCACAGACTTTATAACACAAAGAGGGATAAACCAGCTTACAGCCATGTCAGCCAGCAGAAGGTGCCTGCTTGTTTTTCTCTCCAAATCAATTAACTTTAGTTAGAAAGTCTGATGCTTTCTGGTTCAACCCTAGGTTCTCTCTCCTTCCCAGTACCCACCTGCTCATTTCGGCTAAAATTCCAGAATCACTGTTCGTCATTCAGTATCCCTTTCATGGTTGCTTTTCATATGCCTGTCTCTAAAGATGAGAACCAGGCTATTTAACCTGAGTGGGAATCGCAACCCATATGAACGCTTCCTCACCGATATCTGTAAGTTTTCTTTTCAGCAGCAACTTTTGGATAACTATCAGGACAGGAACCTTGGATACTTTTGCAACATAAGGCCAGAGACATTGCCATGACTGCCGTCAGTTTATTCAGATAGGATCACAGCTCGACCCTGCAAACGTTTGGCTCACATAGAACATGCAAGGTGGTACATTTGTATGAAGTTACCATATTTATTTCATACGGAAAATCTGATTTCTTTCTATTCTTTCATGAATATTGTTGGCAAAGCCAGCATTTATTGCCCTTGAGAAGGTGGTGGTGAGCTGCCTTCTTCAACTGCTGCAGTCTTTGTGGTGTAGGTACATCCACAGTGCTGTTCGGGAGTCAATTCCAGGATTTTGACTCAGCGACAGTGAGGAATAGCGGGATAGTTATAAGTCAGGATGATGTGTGATTTGTCGCTGAATTGCAGGTGGTGGTGTTCACATGTGTTTGCTGTCCTTGTTCTTCTAAGTGGTAGAGGTTATGGGTTTGGTTGAAGGAGGATTAGCAAGTTATGCAATGCACCTCATAGATGGTAACGTAGGCTAGTGACAGTGGCATATTAGTGTGTGTATTTTAGTAAGATAGAAGCTGCAGATTCCAATCTTAAATAACAACAGAAATGCCAAAATTGCACCAATACATCTCCAGTCCCACCAGAGGCCCCAACATCCTTGACCACTGCTACACAAACATCAAGGGTGCCTACCACACCATCCCCCAACTTTGTTGGGGTAAATCAGACCACAATACGGTGCTCCTTCTCCTATAATACAAGCAGAAACTTAAGCGTGAGGATCCGGCTAAGAAGGTCGTTCAGTGCTGGTCCGAAGCAATGGAAGAGCTCCTACATGACTGCTTGGACCCAGTGGACTGGTCCATATTGAAGAACTCGGCAGCCAACTTAGACGAGTATGCCACCACCTTCTTCAGTAAGTGTGTCGAGGACTTTGTGCCAAAGAAGGTAGTACGTGCATTCCCAACTGGAAACCATGGTTTATCCCTCCCTACTGAAGTCCAGGTCTGTGTTGTTCAAGACGGGTGACCCTGACCTATACAAGAAATCTAGGTTCGATCTCCACAAAGCCATCAAGGACGCCAAGAGACAATACCAGTCTAAGCTAGAGTCCCAGACTAACGAACACTCATCGGTTGTGGCTAGGCTTAAACAATATAATGGACTACAGAGCAAAGCCAAGTCGAATCTCCAGCAACAGAGCACCCCTCCTAGATGAGCTCAATGCATTCTATGCTCGTTTTGAGCGGGAAGCCAACAAATCAATGTCACCTGCCCCAATAGCCTCGGACACACCCATACCTAACACAGCCTCAGAAGTCAGATTGACATTCCCGTACCAGCCTCCCCGGACAGGCGCCGGAATGTGGCGACTAGGGGCTTTTCACAGTAACTTCATTGAAGCCTACTTGTGACAATAAGCGATTTTCATTTCATTTTTTTCATTTCAAAGGTAAACCCATGGAAAGCAATGGGCCCTGATGGAGTCCCTAGTCATGCACTCAGATCCTGTTCGGACCAACTGGTGAGCGTATTCACAGACATCTTCAATCCCTCCCTACTCCTTCCAAGGTTCCCACCTGCTTCACACTGGTGCCAAAGAAGAACCAGGCAACATGCCTCAACAACTTCTGACTGGTGGCCTTGACAACTATTATCATGAAGTGCTTCAAGAGGTTAGTCATGAGACACATCAACTCCAACCTTCCAGGTTGCCTTGGTCCACTGCAATTCGCATACCGCCACAATCGGTCCACAGCAGATGTTATCTCCCTAGCCCTACACTCATCCCTTGAGCATCTCGACAACAAGGACACCTACATCAGACTTCCATTCATTGACTACAGCTCTGCCTTCAACACCATAATCCCAGCCAAACTCATATCAAAGCTCCAAAACCTAGGACGTGGCTCCTCCCTCTGCAATTGAATCCTCGACTCCCTGACCCATAGACCACAATCAGTAAAGATAAACACCTCATCCATGGTAGTCCTTAGTACCAGGGCTCTGCAAGGCTGTGTACTTAACCCCCTACTATACTCCCTGTACACACACAACTGCGTGGCAAAATTTGGCTCCACTCCATCTACACATTTGCTGATGACACGACCGTAGTGGGCCGGATCTCAAACAACGATGAGTTAAAGCACAGGAGGGAAATAGACAACTTAGTGGCATGGTGCAACGACAAAAATCTCTCCCTCAACGTCGGCAAAACTAAAGAGCTGGTCATGACTTCAGGAAGCGAAGTGTTGTCCACACCCCTGTCAGCATCAATGGTACCGAGATGGAGATGGTTGAAAGCTTAAAATTCCTAGGTCATCAACAATCTGCCCTGCAAGTGCCGGGAAACACGCGGCTAAACACATTCACTCGGTGACTTTGTTCCCTTTTAGGAGAATCGCGCCCTTAGAAATGTTTTGGTTGAATTCCATCCATATGTCTGGCAAAGCTTCAGAGAATCATCATAAAATTATCATCGATGATTCCTCAAAGGGGAAACCAGTCTATGGTCATCTGGGACTTGTTATGGGCCAGGGTTTAGAAACTCCAAAGTATATTATCGAGTTCGCCTGACCTCTAACTTTTTGTTGAATTTGGCTAGGATGAGCACAAGAGCCTTCATTTGAGCTGTGATTCAGCTGTCTTCTTGACACTTTAATCAAAGCAAGCTTTATTCTAAGAACTTAGTTAACATTTATATAAACATACAGCAAGAATTTTCAGCAATTACAAACACAAAGATACCCCACAGCTACAGTAATCTATGTATAACACTTAATGAATTCCCCCTTAACTGTTCCAATTCAAAAACAAAATCACATCAACCAAAACCGCTTTCAAGGGCATGGACCAGCACTCTGCATTCTCACTTGAATAAGACTGGCTTTCCCTGAGATTCTGACCCTGTCTCACCAGCAGGTTTAAACCCTTTTGGAAAGCAAACTATATCTTAAAAGCCAACACCAAGGTGATTTTTTTTACTGGAACAGATATTTAAAATGAAACTAGAGAGAGACAGGTCAAAACACTTCTGTTTGCTGTCTGAGTCCACAGCAGCCAAATGTGAAAGCAAAACCAAAAACAGCTCACAGAACCACAGTCCAGCTCCACCCACAAAATGACATCACTGAAGCCATGTGATAAGACAGAAACCTTTCTTAAAGGAACACGCCCATGACAGACTATGGCGACTTTACTTTTACCATGTGGACTGTAGCCATTCAAGATGCTCATGTTCTATGAATGAACATGGAAAAAATAAGCCAGAAATGAGTTTCACCTGACAACATCTCACCACCCTCTCAAGCGCAGATCGCACCGCGCCCCCCACCCCTCCAGGACCCCGGAGCCCACCTGCGCCGTCAGTCCCGCCGGTAAGGGAGATGTTTTGATTCACGCCGGCGGGACGGCGTTACAGCAGCGGGACTTCGGCCCATCGCGGGCCGGAGAATCGCCGGGGGGGCTCACCGCCAGGCGCGGCGTGATTCCCGCACCCCACCGAATCTCTGATGCCGGAGACTTTGGGAAACGGCAGGGGCGGGATTCACAGCGCCCCCCGTCGATTCCCCGACCCGGCGGGGGGTCGAAGAATCCAGCCCATGGTCATCATTAGATTTTGATTCCAGACTTTTATTGTTCAAATTTCACCCTCTGCAGTGAAGGGATGTGAACCGGATTACTCTGAGTGACAATACCACTACGTCACCACCTTTACGACTCGAGATGTCAGATAATCAGGAAATTAATCATTACTTGAGGATATGTTCCCTTTAAAAGAAAAATTGGGTCGTCAGGAGCATCTGTAAATAAATTTACATTCTGAAAAAGTAAATGCTTTTTAATAGTGCATTCTCATGGTGCATTCTTGCACAGATGATATGTTCCGCTGGGAATGCTGCCAAGTGCAAGCAATCTGACTGGATGGTTTAGAAAGCTGCTGAGACCTGCAGCCTGCCCACACCAGAAGCACATTTGTCAGCATTCCTGTGCCTCTGATTAATAAGGCAATACACTGCATTTTATCCATTAGCATCCATTACATCTTCCTTAGCAATCTGATTAGGAGTTGGGCATCATTTTTGGTGAAATAATCATTTCATTTCTCAACTTTTATGACAATATCGGCAATCAATTTACAGCTACTACCTTGCATGAACTCTTACTGCATTCGAGGTGGAAGAAATTGTTGTATTAAGATGAATTATGGTGAAATATTCAAATATAACATCCAGATCAATTTGATTAATTCCATCAACTTTGAGAGGATTGCTTTAAATATGAGATGTTTTGTTTTATGCTTTCAGTAACTGTATTCGGTCACGTATGTCTTTGAGCCCCTTACTCCAGAGGGTCCCTGCCATCTGTACAGTGCTGTCTCAGTTTGGAGTCTCGTGCCTGGGGGCTCAAAGTGAAATGCAGAGCAAGTTAACCGAGGTTACAGAAAGCAATCCCCCACCAGCTTGGAGGATTTTGTTTGATGTACTTGGAGGGAAGAAATGGACATTGTTTGCCTTAGTTTGCTGGCTCTTGTTTTCTCATAGTATAATCAAATCCCTGGAGATGCAAGTAAGTAGGGAACTAAGAATTCTGAATAAAAAGGAAGTTAGTTTTATTTTCGCACCTTCTTGTGTGTCAGAATTACAGGTGCCAAACATACCCCGGTTCTTCACTCAAGTGATTATGCGTGATTTAAACAGTGCACACTGGTGTTTGGGGAAATGCCTTACTGCACTGCTGAGTACTGTGGCTTGCTATAGTCACCATGCCTCACCTCATCTTTGATAAAACAATGAGGCAGAAGCCATTTTTACCCAACACATAAAACACACTGTCAGGTGTGTTCAGTTGAAACGGAGTGGATTTTAAAAGCTGGAAGAAAGCCAGCTGCTGTTAGAAACAAAGAAAATAATTAAAGCTTCTTCTTCATACAGGACATTGACTGCTGGCTGAGTCAGTATGGCTTCGAATATTCTCGTGCTGCTCTTTTGGAGATAAAGGCAGAATTGAAAATGAAATGAAATGAAAATCGCTTATTGTCACAAGTAGGTACGGGAATTGAACCGTGCTGCTGGCCTGCTTGATCTGCTTTAAAAGCCAGCGACTTAGCTCAGTGAGCTAAACCAGCCCCAAATGAATTGGAAATTCTTCCAGTCTCAATGGCAGAGGTATGAAATTGCCAGAGTTAAACAAGTGTTTCCTGTGATATGAAAAAAGTGAACACTATAGATTCAAAACTTTATGCCCATTGTTATTTTTTAAATGGATTTTCTGTTGAAAAGGATGGCTGCACTAAAATGGTTGGCACCTTTGCTGATGCTTCGTCCCCAGTTTTGGGCGTGTAATGAACGGTTACTGTACCCTTATCATCATGTAGGTGATGCCCCTTTAAGACCGGGCTTGGAACTCTGGGAGACTCCGCCTGCGGCTCCGCCCACCAGGGAGTCGTATATAAGGGGCACCCAGTAAGCACCCATCTCGGCAACAGGCTAGTTCTCTCCTTATTAAAGCCTTCTTTTACCGTTCTAATCTTTTGCGTCGTTATTGAGGGTACTACAATTTAATAAGCAGAACTACGTTAGGATGGACGCAGGTCTGAAGCCAGAGAAGCTCAACCTGGAAGCACGGACACCGGAGGCAAAATACATTTTTAAGTACTTGCTCTGCTGCTTCGAGGCCTACCTGGACTCCTTGGAGACTCCCGTCCTAGGGCCATGCAAGCTGCGCCTACTCCACGCCCGGGTGAGTCACAGAATCTCCGCCATGATCGAGAAGGCGACTACGTACGACGAGGCGGTAGAGATCTTACGCAAACGTTTTGTCAAACCCATAAACGAGGTACATGCCCGGCATCTGCTCTCTACCTGCCGGCACCGCTCAGGGGAAATGCTAGGTGAGTTTGTGGAAAAGCTCACCACGCTCGCCAAGAACTGCAATCATCAGGGCGTGACGGCGGAAGTCCACATGAACCTGCACATTAGAGATGCATTTGTGTCCGGCATCTGTTCCACCTATATCAGGCAGCGACTCCTTGAAAATGGAGCTAAAGACCTCCAGGACACGGTAACGCTCGCCATCTCACTGGAAGTGGCCTGCCACAACCTAGGCACGTACTCCGCGGACCCTGCGAGCCCCCCTCGGACTTTCCCAGACTCGGCCAAGCTACGGGCCTGCGCCACGCGGCGACCCGCCCAGACCGGGGGCACACCGGGCTATTTCTGTGGGCAGGGCCAGCACCCACATCCACGCAATTCTGCGTTGTCGCGCATTCTCCAAGGCGGCCTTCAGGACGCGCGACAAAGCAGAATCGCCAAGCAGCAATTTATAGCCAAGTTCCACCCACATTAGTGCGGCCTCAACCGGGACCTGGGATTCATGTCGCATTACATTCATCCCTCACCATCTGGCTTGGGCTTGCGAAATCCTACCAACTGTCCTGGCTTCAGACAATTCACACCTCTTTAACCTGGGGTTACCCCTATCTCTGGATCTGTAACGACTTAATCACCTGCTAATGCTCGCATTCTAAGCATTGTTTTACATCTTTGAATTTGTCTATATAGATGTTTCTGGAACATACCTCTTCACTCACCTGAGGAAGGAGCAGTGCTCCGAAAGCCAGTGTTTGAAACAAACATGTTGGACTTTAACCTGGTGTTGTAAGGCTTCTTACTGTGCTCCTGTAACAGGACATATTGAACTTTAAAATAGGTCATGTTTTTAAAATGGACACAAGCTAAAGATGGCTGAGGATGTAAATTCTGAGAATCTAAATTCAGTGACTGAGATTTCCTGTGCGGATGAAACAAAGTCCTGAAAGAAAATGGAATATCACTCACCTTTTCCAGACAGGGGCATACCAAAGGCACAAAGCAATGCAAACTGAACTGCCATCTCTTGTGGAGATGATGGAAGCTGATTATCATCTCAGGAGAATCCATAGCCTGAATGCTATGCCGCAGACCTATTTTGTGAGTTTCCCGGTTTCCAGCAATGCACAGGAGACTAGGATAGAAAAAAAGCTGCAGACCTGGTCAGTGTGGACTAATGCTGGGTATGTCTCAGAGTGTGAAACACAGAAACAAGAAAAGACAGGGGGCGACATCCTCCAATTGCCGACACCGAAATTGAGTTTGCCGATCCCTTTTTACGCCAAAATCGGGGGCTGTGCCGGTTTTCGGATGCTCTGGCCCCTCAAAAACGTTGCACTTGAGCACGCCGCACGCCGTTGGGACAGCCTCACGACGTCACCTGAGGCCCTCCGCCGATGCTTCACTCTCGAGGGCCGACGGCGTGGGCACATGCTCTCTCAACATTCGTCAACCTCGCATGGTGGCTGCGGACTGTGTCCAGCGCCGCCACAGTCGGGGGGGGAGGGGGGGGAGGAGCCATTCCGCTGGCAGGAGTGGGCTTCGATGGGGGCTGAGGGGACTGGTGGTGGGTGGTCCAGGGGTGGCGAGGTAGGTTACAGGGGTCAGATTTTGGCAGGACGGGTCTGTGCACAGCCAGCGCCATGTTGTACGGTGCAGAAGAAAACCAAGTCAGCAAAGCCACAGCTGAAAAGAAGCAGGACAACTCTCTCAGCTAAACTGCAGAATCCTGGAATTTCAAAACCAATTATTCAACCGTTGAAGTCAGCGCTACTCTAATCACAAATCTAAAACAGCCGCAACATTTCATCATCTCCTCATGGACAAGTCAAAGGCTGATTGTAATTTTTAAAATATATTTCTGCACTCACTTCTTATTTCTAATCTGTGTGTATGTTTGTGCGTGCATTTTATTATCTACTTATGTTTTAGAAGTTAATAAACTCACTCTTTCTTTAAATCAAGAATGCCTGAATTAAATTGGTCCTTTTAAAACATTAATACATTTAGACTGGGAAAAGGCATCGCAAGGAAGGGGATCCTCTTAAACTTAATCTTGTCGTGAACAACCGACGGGGTTGAATAAAGAAAGGGAGCCAGTTCATCCCTACTCATCCAGGGGCATAACAATTTGTGGGCATCCCGTCCAGAATTTAAGAAATTTGGGCTCATGTGGACACAGCTCCCAAGGAAGGTACGAAGGGTGACAAATTGAGGAAATTCGTCCGGATGTCAAATTTGGGGACCTCGGCCAGGACAGATCACCATTAGAGGATGTAACAAGTAGAGTAGATAAAGGGAACAGTAGATGGAGAATACTTGGATTTCCAAAAGGCATTAAATAAGGTGCCACACAAAAGGTTAGTAGGCAAGATAAGGGTTCATAGAGCTCGGGGTAGTATTTTCGCATGGATAGAGGATTGGTTAACGGATAGGAAGACAGTGGACATAAACAGGGATTTTTCATGTTGGCAGGAGGTGAACAGTGGGGCATGGCAAGGATTGGTATTGAGGCCTCAGCTATTTACAATCTATATTAATTGGCTGATGATACATACCAAGCTTGGTGGGAAGGCAAGCTGTGGGGAGGACACAGGCTGCAAAGATATACAGTCGGTGATTGAACAACAAGATGGCAGATGGGGTATACTGTCGGGAAGTGAAGTTATTAATTTTGATGAAAAGCATAGAAAAGCATAATATCTTTTAAAAAGTTGTGTAACTTTTAAGTTTTGATGTTCAAAGAGACCTGGGTGTGATAAAAGTTGTGGTTCCGAGAGAATTCAAGGTGCTCACACAAGGGACGCAGAAAGTTAGCATGCCAGTGCAGTAAGCAATTAGTAAGGTAAGTGGCAGGTTGGCCTTTATTGCAAAGGGTTGGAGTACAAGAATAAAGAAATCTTGCAGCAATTTTGTATAGGGTTTTGGTGTGACTAGATCTGGAATACTGTGTGCAGCTTTGGTCTCCACATTTAGGAAAGGATATACTTGTATTGGATGTGGTACAGTAAAGGTTCACTAGATTGCTCCTAGGGATGAAGGTATCCTGTGATGAAAAGTTAAGTAAATGTGGCCCATATTCTCTGGAGTTTAGAAGGATGAGAAGAGATCTAATTGAAACCTACCTGAGGGGGTTTGATAGGGTAGATCCTGAGAGATTGTTTCTGTTGGTCAGGGAATCTAAACAATGGGGACACAGTTTCAGGAAAAGGCACCAATCATTTAGGACTGGGCTGAGGAAAAATTACTTCACCCAAAGGGTTGTGAATCTTTGGAATTCTCTGCCCCAGAGGATTGTGGATGCTCCATTGTTGAACACATTCAAGGTTGGGGTCGACAGACGTTTGGTCTCTCAGAGAATTAAAGGAAATAGAAGGAAAATTGAATTAAAGTCATAATCGCATTGAGGCAGAAGCCACTCTGGGGTAGATAGTGGAGAGTGGTAACACTACTACACAAGTAATCCAGAGGTTCAGGCTAATGTTCTGGGTATATGGGTTCAAATCCCACCATGGCAACTGGTGGAATTTTAATTAAATTAATAAATGTGGAATATAAAACCAATCTCAGTATTGGTGACCATAAATAGCTCATATTGTTACAAAAACCTATCTGGTTCAGTGATAGCCTTTAGGAAAGGAAAGGAAACCAGCAATCTTTACCCAGTCTGGCCTACTTTACTCCAGACTTATGACAATACAGTCTTATCTGCCTCTGAAAGCCATTCAGTTCAAGGGCAACTAAGGATGGGCAACAAATGCTGGCCATGCCAGTAATGCCCACATCCCATCATACAACAGTCTTTATCGTCAGAAGTAGGCTTACATTAACACTGCAATGAAATTACTGTGAAAAGCCCCTAGTCGCCACATTATGGCGCCTGTTCAGGTACACAGAGGGAGAATTCAGAATTCTCAGCTAGGACAGGAATTGAACCTGCGCTGCTGGCCTTGTTCTCCATCACAAACCAGCTGTCTAGCTCACTGAGCTAAACCAGCCCTATATATATATATATATAAATGTATAATATGTAAATGTTGGGTGATGGCATCAGGGTGGTGCAGTGGTTAGCACTGCTGTCTCAAGGGGCGGTACGGTGGCACAGTGGTTAGCACTGCTGCATCACAGCGCCGGGGACCCGGGTTCGATCCTGGCTCTAGGTCACTGTCCGTGTGGAGTTTGCACATTCTCCCCGTGTCTGTGTGGGTTTTACCCCCACAACCCAAAGATGTGCAGGGTAGGTGGATTGGCCATAATAAATTGCCCTTTAATCGGAAAAACAAATGTTGGGGGAGCAATCTACCCGAGTGGGAATGGAGTCCTGTAGTGTGATTAGTGGACCATGCTATCGGACGACCATTTGGGTAGATTTTGGCCTCAGCTGAGGCTGTTCTTAGTCCTGTTTCCTGCACTGAGGAGCTCCACTCACCGGAACCCCTCAGTGCTGGAAGAGGTTGGGATGCCATTTTTAAAAGTGGGGACCAGCATTGAATGACGCTCGCCTGAGATCGCCAAGGCGAGGAGGTTAGATCTCACACCTTGGGTAGATTGTGGTAATCACCTTGGGTAGATTGTGGTAATGAATATTAAGAACATAAGAACTAGGAGCAGGAGTAGGCCATCTGGCCCCTCGAGCCTGCTCCGCCATTCAATGAGATCATGGCTGATCTTTTGTGGACTCAGCTCCACTTTCCGGCCCAAACACCATAACCCTTAATCCCTTTATTCTTCAAAAAACTATCTATCTTTACCTTAAAAACATGTAATGAAGGAGCCTCAACTGCTTCACTGGGCAAGGAATTCCATAGATTCACAACCCTTTGGGTGAAGAAGTTCCTCCTAAACTCAGTCCTAAATCTACTTCCCCTTATTTTGAGGCTATGCCCCCTAGTTCTGCTGTCACCCGCCAGTGGAAACAACCTGCCCGCATCTATCCTATCTATTCCCTTCATAATTTTAAATGTTTCTATAAGATCCCCCCTCATCCTTCTAAATTCCAACGAGTACAGTCCCAGTCTACTCAACCTCTCCTCATAATCCAGCCCCTTCAGCTCTGGGATTAACCTAGTGAATCTCCTCTGCACACCCTCCAGCGCCAGTACGTCCTTTCTCAAGTAAGGAGACCAAAACTGAACACAATACTCCAGGTGTGGCCGCACTAACACCTTATACAATTGCAACATAACCTCCCTAGTCTTAAACTCCATCCCTCTAGCAATGAAGGACAAAATTCCATTTGCCTTCTTAATCACCTGTTGCACTTGTAAACCAACCTTCTGTGACTCATGCACTAGCACACCCAAGTCTCTCTGAACAGCGGAATGCTTTAATATTTTATCGTTTAAATAATAATCCCGTTTGCTGTTATTCCTACCAAAATGGATAACCTCACATTTGTAGACTGAGTCTAGCTGCCTCACTCTAATATGTAGATTTGCCACAAAGTGATCCCACCCACAATGGACAGGATTCACGTTGCGACATCTCACGAGGACTGGCAAGCTGGTTAGATCCCATAAGAGGGATCTCCCGGATCTACTGGTTGCATTGCGCCGCACTGCCTTTCGAATGTAACGTGGCCAGTAAGATCTCGGCCAATGTGTACACAACACATGGAGCAGTCAAGAGACGTCAGGCGAGATTCTCCGACCACATCCGCCCGGTGACCTGAGAATCCCACACGCGGTCCTTGGAGTTCTCCATTGTCCGCGGCTCGCCCATGGCGTTCTCTCGGCAGGTGGGGCTGAAGAATCCAGCCCTTCATTAGTCATGGAGAAATTACAGCCAAGCTGGATTCACCCATGTGCAGGCACACAATGGGGGAATACTCAGGACTTCAGGAATATTCCTATGTAATAGCCTTGTGAGTGCATTTACACCACATGGACTGCCGTCAAGGACAATTAGAGATGGGCAATAAATGCTGGCCTAGCCAGTGACACCCACATCCTGTGAAAGAATTAAAAAGATTACATTCACATGAGTAAATTTCAAAAACTCGTAAAACGGTAGTCCCTGGAAGATAGGGGATCTCAGACAGGCATTTTAACCTGCAAAAGATCTGTTGCCCATTTCAAGCAGAACAAGGTGGCGGGACAGTAGTTATTTTCCTTTTCTAATACAGCAGATGGCAGTCACTACTGCCATTATGCACTGGTGGTGGAGGGAATGAATGTTGAAGATGGTGAGTGGGGTGCCAATTGAGCAGGCTGCTTTGTCCTGGATGGTGTCAAGCTTCCTGTTCGAACTGCACTTCTACATTTATAACTTCCTGCCCGTCATGTTGCAGGGTTTTGTTTCATGGCCAGTTAGTGCTGGACAGAGTCCTTCTCATAGTGACCAGGAGGGGAATCCAGGCTTATTTTCATTCCATTCCTTTCCCTTCCCCACACCAGGGAGGATAACAACAACTGCAACCCCACATGAGATCACCTGAATGTTCCACTTTCAGTGAGGAATTGATTTAGTGGTGCAGAATATTCCATCAGCTTACCTCACTGGTTCTGGGCAATAAAGTAGCTCGGCAATTCACCAATTAACCATTTAGTTTTTCTATGGCAAACAAGCACAAAAATATGTTAACTCCCTTGTGAAATATATCCAAGTGTGTTCTGATATGTGAGGGTGTGCTGTACTATCTGGGACCACAGGAGGCTAAGCTGCGAGTCTCTGTGACCTGCAGTGATCCCTCCAACTAGGTTATTAATCTGTTGCTCAATGTATTGGTGATTGAGAACAGAACATTTGGCTCTCCCTAGAAATTGCAACAGTCTGTATAAATGTTCTGCAGCATTGACAAATGCCTGAACCATGTGAGGATTGCAGATAGCTGCAGTTTTAGGGATTTATGGTGCCAAGATGGGATACAGTTCCCAGGGGGGCCAGCGCCTAGAACATGCTCAGCGATTATTAGCAGTAAGAGAGTCAAGGGTCGCTCTCACTCAGAGACTCTTAACTAATTAACCTTTGCAGCGTTTCTGAGCCTGTGAATGAAGATCAGTGATTGAATGCCAGGCTTAACCATTTTCTGATCGGGCTAGTCTCCTCTTGAGTATATCACAGATCACCTATTGACCTGTTGAAGATATCCAGAGTAACAAAGACAATATTTGCTTTCATAAATGTGATTGTAGAGAAGTGACAGTAACATTTGGTTAAAGGAAAAGATGAAACAAAAATGAAATTTGCTGGAAATAGAGTGGTTTAAATGTTAAATTGATGGTCCATCTGAAATATTCAGCTGAATGTAAAAGATCCCATGTACTAGTCAAAGAAGGACAGAGGAATTCCTTCAGTGTATGAGCCAATATTTCATCTTTAACCAGTGTCATCAAGTGTGATGAAGTACTCCACTTGCCTGTAAAAGTGCAGTTCGAACAGGAAGCTTAACACCATCCAGGACAAAGCAGCCTGCTCAATTGGGACCCCACTCACCATTTTCAACATTCATTCCCTCTACCACCAGTGCATAATGGCAGTAGTGACTACCATCTACAAGATGTACCTCAGCAACTCACCAAAGCTCCTTCAACATCACGTACCACACCTCTGACCTCTTACCATCTAGAAGGACAAGAGCAGCAGGCACATGGGAACACCACCACCTGCATGTTTCCCTCCAAGCCACACATTATCCTGACTTGGAAATATATTGCAGTGCCTTCACTGCTGTTGGGTGAAAATCCTGGAACTCCTTCCCTAACAGCACTGTCGTACCTACACCTTAGGGACTGCAGCAATTCTAGAAGGCAGCTCAGTACCACCTTCTCGAAGACAATTAGGATGGGCAATAAATACTGGCCTAGCCAGCGATGCTCCCATGGCCGAGGAATGAATGGAAACATATTCACCTCAGTTTCTGTAAGTAGGATCTTGCCATGCTCAAATCAGCTGCCACGTGTGTCCACAGAAAAACAATAATTGCATTCCAGAAGTATTTCATAAAACTCTTTGAGACATCTTGAGGATGTGAAATTCATGTTGATCTTTCTTAAAGATGCATGTTGACATTCCAAATGGCTTTTTCTCATTTCCTTTTGTATAAGCTTTGAGCCTGTACCCAGAGGAAACAGAACATAAGAACATAAGAACTAGGAGCAGGAATAGGCCATCTGGCCCCTCGAGCCTGCTCCGCCATTCAATGAGATCATGGCTGATCTTTTGTGGACTCAGCTCCACTTTCCGGCCCGAGCACCATAACCCTTAATCCCTTTATTCTTCAAAAAACTATCTATCTTAACCTTAAAAACATGTAATGAAGGAGCCTCAACTGCTTCACTGGGCAAGGAATTCCATAGATTCACAACCCTTTGGGTGAAGAGGTTCCTCCTAAACTCAGTCCTAAATCTACTTCCCCTTATTTTGAGGCTATACCCGCTAGTTCTGCTTTCACCCACCAGTGGAAACAACCTGCCTGCATCTATTCTATCTATTCCCTTCATAATTTTATATGTTTCTATAAGATCCCCCCTCATCCTTCTAAATTCCAACGAGTACAGTCCCAGTCTACTCAACCTCTCCTCGTAATCCAACCCCTTCAACTCTGGGATTAACCTAGTGAATCTCCTCTGCACACCCTCCAGCACCAGTACGTCCTTTCTCAGGTAAGGAGACCAAAACTGAACACAATACTCCAGGTGTGGCCTCACTAACACCTTATACAATTGCAGCATAAACTGCCTCGTCCTAAACTCCATCCCTCTAGCAATGAAGTACAAAATTCCATTTGCCTTCTTAATCACCTGTTGCACCTCTAAACCAACTTATTGTGACTCATGCATTAGCACACCAGGTCTCTCTGCATAACAGCATGTTTTAATATTTTGCTATTTAAATAATAATCCCTTTTGCTGTTATTCCTACCAAAATGGATAACCTCACATTTGTCAACATTGTATTCCATCTGCCAGACCCTAGCCCATTCACTTAACCTATCCAAATCCCTCTGCTGACTTCCGGTATCCTCTGCACTTTTTGCTTTACCACTCACCTTAGTGTCATCTGCAAACTTGGACACATTGCACTTGGTCCCCAACTCCAAATCATCTATGTAAATTGTGAACAATTGTGGGCCCAACACTGATCCCTGAGGGACACCATTAGCTACTGAATGCCAACCAGAGAAACACCCATTAATCCCCACTCTTTACTTTCTATTAATTAACCAATCCTCTATCCGTGCTACTACTTTACCCTTAATGCCATGCATCTTTATCTTATGCAGCAACCTATTGTGTGGCACCTTGTCAAAAGCTTTCTGGAAATCCAGATATACCACATCCATTGGCTCCCCGTTATCTACTGCACTGGTAATGTCCTCAAAAAATTCCACTAAATTAGTTAGGCATGACCTGCCCTTTATGAACCCATGCTGCGTCTGTCCAATGGGACAATTTCCATCCAGATGCCTCGCTATTCCTTCCTTGATGATAGATTCCAGCATCTTCCCTACTACCGAAGTTAAGCTCACTGGCCTATAATTACCCGCTTTCTGCGTACCTCCTTTTTTAAACAGTGGTGTCACGTTTGCTAATTTCCAATCCACCGATCTACCCCAGAGTCTAGTGAATTTTGGTAAATTATCACTAGTGCATCTGCAATTTCCCTAGCCATCTCTTTTAGCACTCTGGGATGCATTCCATCAGCGCTAGGCGACTTGTCTACCTTTAGCCCCATTAGCTTGCCCATCACTACCTCCTTAGTGATAACAATCCTCTCAAGGTCCTCACCTGTCATAGCCTCATTTCTATCAGTCACTGGTATGTTATTTGTGTCTTCCACTGTGAAGACCAACCCAAAAAACCTGTTCACTTCCTCAGCCATTTCCTCATTTCCCATTATTAAAACTCCCTTCTCATCCCCTAAAGGATCAATATTTACCTTAGCCACTCTTTTTATATATTTGTAGAAACTTTTACTATCTGTTTTTATATTCTGAGCAAGTTTACTCTCATAATCTATCTTAATCTTCTTTATAGCTTTTTTAGTAGCTTTCTGTTGCCCCCTAAAGATTTCCCAGTCCTCTAGTCTCCCACTAATCTTTGCCACTTTGTATGCTTTGTCCTTCAATTTGATACTCTCCCTTATTTCCTCAGATATCCACGGTCGATTTTCCCTCTTTCTACCGTCCTTCCTTTTTTTGGTATAAACCTTTGCTGAGCACTGTGAAAAATCGCTTGGAAGGTTCTCCACTGTTCCTCAACTGTTTCACCATAAGGTCTTTGCTCCCAGTCTACCTCAGCTAGTTCTTCTCTCATCCCATTGTAATCTCCTTTGTTTAAGCACAAAACACTAGTGTTTGATTTTACCTTCTCACCCTCCATCTGTATTTTAAATTCCACCATATTGCGATCGCTCCTTCCAAGAGGATCCCTAACTATGAGATCATGAATCAATCCTGTCTCATTACACAGGACCAGATCTAGGACCGCTTGTTCCCTCATAGGTTCCATTACATACTGTTCTAGGAAACTATCGCGGATACATTCTATAAACTCCTCCTCAAGGCTGCCTTGACCGACCTGGTTAAACCAATCAACATGTAGATTAAAATCCCCCATGGTAACTGCTGTACCATTTCTACATGCATCAGTTATTTCTTTGTTTATTGCCTGCTCCACCATAATGTTACTATTTGGTGACCTATAGATTACTCCTATCAGTGACTTTTTTGCCTTACTATTCCTGATTTCCACCCAAAAGGATTCAACCTTATCCTCCATAGCACCGATGTCATCCCTTACTATTGCCCGGATGTCATCCTTATATAACAGAGCAACACCACCTCCCTTCCCATCCACTTTGTCCTTCCGAATAGTTTGATACCCTCGGATATTTAACTCCCAGTCGTGACCATCCTTTAACAATGTTTCAGTAATGCCCACTAAATCAGTCACTCACAATGATTTGCGCCATCAACTCATTTACCTTATTCCCAATAGTACGAGCATTCAGATAAAGTACACTTATGTTGGCTTTTATAGAAGTAAACATTATCTGCTGGATTGCGTAATCCTCCAGCTTCTAAATAAAATGTGTGACTCCCCTGATAGGCCTGACTGCATTGCCTGGTGTGGCACTGATCTCGTCAGAAAATTTCATGTTTGGTCCCTGGTCTGCGCTGAGTTAGCTAATCTTTGCAGGAGTGTACATTAAGTAATTAGGTCTGAATCGAGGGGAGGGAGGGGGAAAAATCAATCGAACTTGTTCCTGATTGGTATTCAGATACTCTTGCTGCAAAATACACATTCGTAAATGTCAGGAAAAGGATAGGGCTTAGTTTAGCTGCGATGGTCCCTCTCCAACACCATGAACTAAATGCTCAGGCATGGAGAACAACACTTGGATAATTTGGTAAAGAATTGTGTGGTACTGGACCACAGCAGGAGTACGTCAGTTCAAAGTTGGGGTGAGAACATTGGAAACACTAAATGTTGCACAATCAATAGAATTAAAGGTTACTAAAAGTAAAAACATCGAGTGCAGTGACCAAGAGGAGGCTGTTGTCTCCACATAAGGAATATTTTGAAGTTCTGAAATGGAATTCTGTAATCATTACATCAAATAACCAATGATTTATATTTTATTATATTGCAGTGTTAGGTAATTGGCCCAAAATAAGGAATTTATAAATTCTTTCAGTTTGAGGCAGTGTTATTTTTTGTGTTAGCTACTCTCAGTACAGAAATAAAAATCTGTACATAATTGGTTAGAATTAAGTGACTGTCAAAAACTGTAGGAGAAATATGGAAATGGTTTATGGCGCATCGTTAAAGTAGTGAAGTTAAATCTGTCTTTAATTCATTTTGAGATGAATGTTGTTTTCAATAATACAGCCTGTTCTGTTAATAAAGGGAAAATGACAATGGATAGAAGTTTGCTGAAATGATCTGGATGGAGCATTTGCAAGGCTATTGTACTTTCACCACTGCACATTCACTGTCACAGGATTTTCATAAGGAGGTTGTACTACATTTAGGATCAGAAATTATAGGACACTGGAAACATGCTAATTGATCATAGAAAACCCACAGGTTCTACGTCTTACTGAAATTCTGCAAAGGAACACAGGGAGCTAGTTCTCGGTGGTTCTTTGGGTAAATCCCTACAGACCAGAAAGTCCAAAGGATAGATTCTCAGTGAGTTGTGCGGTTGGTACATTTGCCATCCATGGCTGATGAGAGGATTAGGTGATGCATTCCATGGTTAAGTTGCCTGACGTAACCCTCTGTCCAGATTTGCACATGAAGAATGGTTTTGAAGAAACAACAGTGCTTCTACCCCCAGAACATAAATACACCCAAGAAAGGAGGGGAGGAAAACATTGAGAAGAAATGGGGCCTTAGGATGGTTTGATGGTTTGGCTGGTAGAGGTCATACCTGGGACCCAATAATTACATCCATGAGAAACTTAATTTAAAATGTAATATGTCAAATTGATTTTGTGTTTTCACTCCTGTGTTACATCAGGAGGCTGTAGGTTCAAAATTACTCTCAGGTTAGCAATGCCAAGAAAGATTTAAAAGGTTTAAAAGATGCTATCCTTGGATGAGGCCTGAAACAGAAGTGTTGCCTGGCTAATCCTTTAGTTTAAGTGGATGTTATGCACCCTGCGTTATTGTTCTAAGAAAAACATAGAATTTTCCTGGTGTCGAATCAAACCTTCCTTTCTCAAGCAAAAATAGGTTAACTGGTTCTTAATCTCATTGCATGTGTTGGGATGTTGGCGTTCAAAGAATGTGCTGCTGTATTTGCCTTCATAACAAAGCTCAGTGAGATTTGAAAGTTATTTTTGATGGTGGGAGTTTTGCAATGTGCTATATAAATAGAAGAATTTATTAATTACAGCCAGAATTACCAAAATAAAAGGTGATTTTATTTATTGACTGTGGTGATATGATCTGCATACCTGTCTGCCATTGGGGCAGAACACCGGCTTACCATTGGCCCTGGTCGGTCATGTGCCTCTCGACCGATTGGCCGAGAGGCTGAGTTAACCACGCCTCCATTAACAAGGTGTAAATGGACAAACGCCCGGCGATCGTCCATTCCATTGTAGACGATCGCAGAGCTGTGTTCTAGTCTATTAAAGCCTGACTTTTGTAAAGCACACGTCTCGCGTACAATTGATGGCACATCATTGACTAAGTTTAATAACTGAGGAAGCCAGCGGTAGTGGAAGAAGGATTTATTTTAAACTATAGGTGATACTTTGCCCACGGCAGTAACTCCACAATCCAGTTCCCGTTGGGACAACCAACAACTCCAGGCCCTGCTTGGGCCGGCTTTTATGGGTAAGTCTCGTGAGTTCCAGCTGGGTGGCCTCCGTCACTACCTGAGGTACTTGTGCTCCACAAGCTCGACAAAGGTTTCCCCGTGGTCCTCGTGGGGGTTATGAGAGTGAGGTTTCCCTGGAACCGGATTGAGCAAATAAAGCATTGACGAAAATCATTCCTTTCTTCAGGCAAAGAAACGCGAAGAGATCTTGGAGTTAATCCAAAAACAGCGGGAAGCAAGAATACGGGTAAGAGAAATGATTAATTCTACAGAGGATACAGAGACTGTTGGGGATACATGGACGAGTCAGTATACTCGAACCAGAAAGCAGCCTGCAGGTTGTACTGGACAAAGCTTCAGATTTAGGCATGCACAATATATAGACCAAATATCCCACTTTGATCAGGATTGTCATTATCCTTTGACCATTTTCAATAACAACTTGTGACCAGGTTCCATGTCATAGAGTCAGTAAATATCATACTGATTGAGGGACTATTAATTCTATCTGGCTCTCCCTATCATTTTGCTTTTCCTCAATTCCCCATTAATCAAGACTGGTCCCCGAAATCCTCCAAGAGGTATCGTAGGTATTTTAATAAATTTACCCTACATGTTCATTTTGATGAAGTGCAGAATTTTATGTGGAGTTAGCTTGAGTCAGAAGCAGCTAAGATTATTGTGATGGTACCCAGGGACTACAGAGCACTCCACAATCCATACCCTGGCATGAACTGTTATTGGAGTTCACAGTCAAAACTCTTCATAGAGAACAAAAAAATGGTAATAAGAAAATGGAGAAATCTGCCACAAATGAAAGGGATATTCAGCAACTGTGCTACATTGCAGCACAAAATCAGGAACTCGCTGTGTGAAATGTCACTGCTGCAGGCAGATGAAGGTGGTCTAGAACATGCTTCTGCTTGAGACTATGACTCTTGGCAGAGGTTGTGTGTGTAGTGGCAATGGTAGACGATGCCTTTTCTCTGGTTGGTCACACATTCCACAGGATTACTGGTTCCCATTGTTTGGTGAACATGGAACATGAAAGGCTGATTGGTGGTGGCTGAACCTCAAGATCACCACACCTCAGGTGAACATAGAACAGTACAGCACAGAACAGGCCCTTCGGCCCTCGATGTTGTGCCGAGCAATGATCACCCTACTCAAACCCACGTATCCACCCTATACCCGTAACCCAACAACCCCCCCTTAACCTTACATTTTTTAGGACACTACAGGCAATTTAGCATGGCCAATCCACCTAACCCGCACATCTTTGGACTGTGGGAGGAAACCGGAGCACCCGGAGGAAACCCACACACACACGGGGAGGACATGCAGACTCCGCACAGACAGTGACCCAGCCGGGAATCGAACCTGGGACCCTGGAGCTGTGAAGCATTTATGCTAACCACCATGCTACCGTGCTACCCCACGGGGCAAGGTTGAGAAAGCGGGGTCTTTGTGAATAACTTTATAAAAAACTGTCTGTCCTCATTAATATAAAATGGGAGCTTGCTCAATCTCACTACGGGGCAGCACGGTAGCGCAAGTGGTTAGCACTGTGACTTCATAGCGCCAGGGTCCCAGGTTCGATTCCCGGCTGGGTCACTGTCTGTGCGGAGTCTGCACGTTCTCCCCGTGTCTGCGTGCGTTTCCTCCGGGTGCTCCGGTTTCCTCACACAGTCCAAAGATGTGCTGGTTAGTTGGATTGGCCATGATAAATTGCCCTTAGTGACCAAAAAGGTTAGGAGGGGTTATTGGGTTATGGGGATAAGGTGGAAGTGAGGGATTAAGTGGGTTGGTGTGGACTCAATGGGCCAAATGGCCTCCTTCTCCACTCTATGTTCTATGTTCTATGTTTACTGTGATATTCATGAGGTTACTCCTGTGTACTGATGAGGGGGTCTGTGTTGGGGGCTGATTTAGCTCAGCAGGCTAGCCAGCTGGTTTGTGATACAGAGCAAGGCCAACAGCAAGGGTTCAACTCCCGTACTGGCTGAGGTTATTCATAAAGGCCTGCCTTCTCAAGCTGGCCCCTCGCCGGAGGTGTGGTAATTCTCAGGTTAAATCACTCAAAGAGGAATGCAGCCTGTGGTCATCTGGGACTAAAACGACTTTATGTACTTACTCCTGTGTTAATAATAAAGTTTGTTTACATATAAAAGATCCCTATTTGTCAGTGGAGCCACTCCTGGGGTGAAGTATCCTTTCCTTGTGGTTTTACAATTGAAAAATTGTTGGGGTCTCGACCGGTTTCCTAATATAAACTGGGGTTTGGTATCGTAACATGTGGTAAGGATGGTCACATTGCCAGGGCATGTTAGTCACGCCAATCTTCATCAGCACAAAAGAACTGTACCAAGAAAAATACTGCAAAGTCTGTGGGGCAAGTTTACTAGTTCAGTGATCCAACTGAAGGACCAAAGTATCAAGCCAGCTTCAGCAACGTAAGCTCAGCATTCTGCAGAATAAAGAAACCCCAACAACGATTTTGGGTCTGCCCAAAATTAAATGGGAACACTATTAAGATGGAAGTGGATATTGCGTCTCAATCATTATTGACCATAGTAACACAAAAGGGTCTGTTTCGGGATTGGAGGCTTCCATTCGGGATACCGCCAGCACTGGCTCTCTTCCAGTGCTCCATGGATCGGATCTTGAGTGGGCTATTGGGAGTGCAATGCTACCTTTTAGTTACATGTACACACAATGTAAAGCATGTAAAGAACCTGGAAGCTACTCTTGCAAGGTTGCAATTACATAATCTCAGGGTCAAGAAAGAGAAGTGCAAATTTTTAAAACCTTCTATCCACTATCTTGGACACATCATCGACCAAGACGGTCCTCACAAACAATTTAAGAAGATCCTGGATGCTCTCTGACAGCAAAACGTGACTCATAAAGGTCATTTTTAGGATTATTAAATTACTATGGAAAGTTTATACTGCACTTAGGAACAAGGCTGAAGCCTTTACCCATGTTGCTGGGTAACAAACAAGTTTGGCTCTGGTCGAAAGATTATGAGGATGTTTACCAAAATGTCAAAACAAATTACAGGAATCAAAGTTGTTGCTCCATTATAATACAAGTCTGAAGCTGCAGTTTGCTTGTGACTAATCACCCTGTGGGGTTGGAGCAATTGTCTCACATATAATATCTTCAGCCGAAGAGCAACCAATAGCATTTGCTTCCAGGATGTTGATGGGCCCAGAGTCCAACTATGCTCAACTTGAGAAAGAGGCTGTCAGCATTATTTTTGGTACTCGAAGGTTCCCCCATTATTTATTTAGCTATCAGTTTACTCTATTGACTGACCATCAGCCCTTAACAACAATTGTTGGGCCACATAAGGGGATTCCTTCGCTCGCCGCTAGCCGATTACAACGTTGGCCATTAATCTTGTCAGTGCACGATTATGTCATTGAATATCATAGGTCTGAAAAGCCTGTGAACACAGACACTGGGCGAAATTCTCCCAACGGGAGACAAAGTGCCGACCGACGCTGGAGTGAAAACCGGAGTGTTTCACTCCGGCGTCGGAGGCCGCTCCTCACCCCCTATTCTTCCACCCCCAGGGTGCTAGGAGCGGCGCCGCATCAATTACGCGCACCGGGCCTTGGCGCCGCGTCAAAGCGGCGCCGCGTAAATGACGCGGCCGGCGGCGCTTACATGACGTCACCCGCGCATGCGCGGTTGCCGTCCTCCCCGCGGGCACCCCGCAACACATGGAGGATTGACCTTGCGGGGCAGCGGAGGAAAAGAGTGCGTTCTTTAGAGACGCTGGCCCGCCGATCGTTGGGCACCGATCGCGGGCCAGACCCCTACTGAGCACCCCCCTGGTGCTCGATCCTCCCTCCGCCCGCCCCACAGGCCGCACATGCAGCGTTCGCGCACTGTTCACGCCGGCAGCGACCAGGTGTGGTTGGCACCGGCGTGAACCCGTCGGATTGGGCAGGCCCCTTGGCCCATCCGGGCCGGAGAATCGCCGCTCGCCTGTTAGAAACGGCGAGCGGCGATTCTCCGAGCGGCCTGTTGTGAAACACGGCACGCCGTTTGGGGGGGGGGGGTGGGAGAATCGCATGCGGGTGCCAGGGCGGCGTGGCGGGAATCGCCCGGCACTCCTGCGATTCTCCCACCTGGCATGGGGGTCGGAGAATTGCACCCACTTTGTCTAGACTGCCACTGCAAGGTCAACAAAACCAAAAAGATAAGTATGAGTCTGATAAGCACTTCAACGACATATTTTATCTGTCTCATGTGGAATACGTTCCGGTAATGTCTACCCGGGAGCAAAAATTTACCCAAATAGATCCAGTGAAGGGGAAGGTGTTGGACATGATTCAATAAAGCACAAGAGCACAGAAAGAATCCAGACCTCAAACCCTATCTTGAGTTGACAGTACAAAATAGAGTGTAGTTGTGGGATATTAGAGTAATTATTCACCGTGTCTACAAAATCGAATCCTAGAACAGCTGCACGAGGTCCATCCCGGTATAGTTAGAATGAAGGAATTGACGCAAAGTTAATTAGAATTCCTACATTGCAGAATTAGGCCAGTCGACCCATCTAGTCTGCACTGACCCTCTGTAAGAGGACCATAACCTGGCCCACTCTCCACCCTATACCCATAACCTGATACTCCACCTAACCTGCACACATTTGGACTGTGGGAGGAAATCGGAGCACCCGGAGAAAAGACATGGAGAGAGAGTGCAAACTGCACACAGTCACCCAAGGCCAGAATTGAACCTGGGCTTCTGGTGCTGTGAGGTACCAGGCCAACCACTGTGCCACCGTGCCACCCATATAGATCCATTTACCAGGAGTGGGGTTTGAACCCACACGGACATATGCCCATTGGATCTTACGTTCAACCACTTGGCCATCCTGGTAGGAGACTTCTAGTGGCCCGGGTTGGTTGCCCAAAAAGAGAAGGTGGCTTCATGCCAATCCTGCGCTGCATTGAGAAATTTATTGCCACTACAAATTATGCATCGATGGGAATGGCCTACCAGGCCATGGCAAAGAATTCATGTTGATTTTGCGGGAATAGTTGAAGGACACATGTTTTTGATCACAGTTGATCATGGCGGAGTTTGCCATGATGAAATCGACAACTATGGAATGGACCAAACGCGGTATTTGTAAAATTCGGGCATCCTGAATGACCCGTGAGCGATAACAGTTTTCAGTTCACATCACACAAAATCGAGGGCTATCTGAAGGAGTGTAGAATCCACCATATCAAATCTGCCCCCCTCCATCCAGTTGCCAACGGCTCAGCTGAACATTTCATACAATCACTCAATCATGCAGCGAAGGTTTTGAGGGATAAAGGCTCTCTACCTAAATGTGTCAATAACTTTCTAATGACATACAGAAACACTACACATTCAGCAACACAAAGCTCACCAGCTATACTGATGTTCAGAAGGAATCTATGCAGACAGTTCGGCCTTTTGACTCCCCTTCAGCTTCAGGGCAGTCCAGCAACAACGTCAGACACAAGTAGTTAGAAGGGAATAACATTCCAAAAGCAGAGTCTTTGACCGTGGGGAGCATGTTCACATGAGAAATTGCACCTTAGGCGAAAATTGAACTCCAGCGGCTGTGTTCGCCAAAACGGGGTCCAATTTCATACACAATGAACGAATTTGGCGTTGGCAAGCTGACCTATTGTCTGCACATGATGAGGTTATAGAATATGTACAAGATCTTTTCATCACAGAGAGTATGGACAATGATGACATCCGAGACTTGAGGACTGCAACTGCCGAAATTACGGAATCTGTTATATCAGAATCATCCACACAACCAGAGACAGTTCCTGAGTTGGTTTTGCCAGATATAACACCAACCAGTGCAGAGGAATGCATTCCTAGTACCCATACGAGACAAGTTCTTGATCATCGTGTTTTGCCAAAACGACAGATGTCCACCCAAGAGACTTGGGTCTTACTAACGTACATATGTATCCATAACATCACAGTGTTGCTTAAGGCACGTGTTCAATCTGTGTTAAAGTGTTCGATGAAGTAAAAATACTGGGGGCACTAAAGGAGCAATGAGGGAGGGGTGTTATGTGTCAAAGTAACACATTGGCTGGTATAATGTCACATGTTATGCAATGATGTCATCAGAGCGTCTCGCGGGCTTTTGTGGAGTTGATCATTGTACCCAGTTCAGCAGCTCCTTGTAAATAAACCCCTTGCACAAGCTTGACATGTGCCACCTCTGATTCTTTCTCTTTGCGAACACAGCAAAGAGTTAACAAGGGAGAAATTAATTCCGATGTTATGTTTACTCCGTCAACTCCCCTGGTCAGATAGCACTGAACTGCAGGCTGCATGGTATTCTTCAATGATATCTATCTCGTGTTTAGCTTTCGCTGTAAATCACCTTTACCTCCACCTCCATCCCTGTACCCACATCTAGAAGCAAATCAGATTATTGGGACTTCTGCATAAAGCTGAACATCAGTGATCTGAATCACTTTCAACTTTTTCTTTCACAGAAAGAACTATTGGCTCTTCCATACAAACCAAAGACAATGATGCAATCTGTACCGTAAGTGTCTGCTGATTCTACAGAACTCTTGCAATAGAACAAACAAAGAACAAAGAAAAGTACAGCACAGGACCAGGCCCTTCGGCCCTCCAAGCCTGCGCCAACCATGCTGCCCGTCTAAACTAAAACCTTCTGCACTTCCGGGGTCCATATATCCTTCTATTCACATCCTATTCATGTATTTGTCAAGATGCCCCTTAAACATCACTGTCGCCCCTGCTTCCACCACCTCCTCTGGCAATGAGTTCCAGACACTCACTATCCTCTGTGTAAAAAACTTGCCTCGTACATCTCCTCTAAACCTTAAACCTATGCCCCCGAGTAATTGACCCCTCTATCCTGGGAAAAAGTCTCTGACTATCCTCCCTGTCTATGCCCCTCATAATTTTGCAGACCTCTATCAGGTCGCCCCTCAACCTCCTTCGTTCCAGTGAGAACAAACCAAGTTTATTCAACCTCTCCTCATAGCTAATGCCCTCCATACCAGGCAACATCCTGGTAAATCTCTTCTGCACCCTCTCTAAAGCCTCCACATCCTTCTGGTAGTGTGGCGACCAGAATTGAACACTATACTCCAAGTATGGCCTAACTAAGATTCTATACAGCTGCAACATGACTTGCCAATTCTTATACTCGGTGCCCCGGCCAATGAAGGCAAGCATGCCATATGTCTACTTGACTACCTTCTCCACCTGTGTTTCCCCTTTCAGTGACTTGTGGACCTGTACATCTAGATCTCTCTGACTGTCAATACTCTTGAGGGTTCCACCATTCACTGTATGTTCCCTACCTGCATTAGACCTTCCAAAATGCATTACCTCACATTTGTGTCCAAGTTTGCAGACGATACTAAGATGAGTGGTAATTAAAAAGTGCAGAGGATACCGGATGTTTGCAGAGGGATTTGGATAGGTTAAGTGAATGGGCTAGGGTCTGGCAGATGGAATACAATGTTGACAAATGTGAGGTTATCCATTTTGGTAGGAATAACAGCAAAAGGGATTATTATTTAAATGATAAAATATTAAAACATGCTGCTGTGCAGAGAGACCTGGGTGTGCTAGTGCATGAGTCACAGAAAGTTGGTTTACAGGTGCAATAGGTGATTAAGAAGGCAAATGGAATTTTGTCCTTCATTGCTAGAGGGATGGAGTTTAAGACCAGGGTGGTTATGCTGCAATTGTATAAGGTGTTAGCGAGACCACACCTGGAGAGAGAGCAATTAAACACGTGGCTACAGGGATGGTGCAGGCGGGAGGGATTCAGATTTCTGGATAACTGGGGCTCTTTCTGGGGAAGGTGGGACCTCTATAGACAGGATGGTCTACATCTGAACCTGAGGGGCACCAATATCCTGGGGGGGAGATTTGTTAGTGCTCTTTGGGGGGGTTTAAACTAATTCAGCAGGGGCATGGGAACCTGGATTGTAGTTTTGGGGTACGGGAGATTGAGAGTATAGAGGTCAGGAGCACAGATTTGACTTCGCAGGAGGGTGCCAGTGTTCAGGTAGGTGGTTTGAAGTGTGTCTACTTCAATGCCAGGAGTATACGAAATAAGGTTGGGGAACTGGCAGCATGGATTGGTACCTGGGACTTCGATGTTGTGGCCATTTCAGAGACATGGATAGAGCAGGGACAGGAATGGTTGTTGCAGGTTCCGGGGTTTAGGTGTTTTAGTAAGCTCAGAGAAGGGGGCAAAAGAGGGGGAGGTGTGGCGCTGCTAGTCAAGGACAGTATTACGGTGGCGGAAAGGATGCTAGATGGGGACTCTTCTTCCGAGGTAGTATGGGCTGAGGTTAGAAACAGGAAAGGAGAGGTCACCCTGTTGGGAGTTTTCTATAGGCCACCTAATAGTTCTAGGGATGTAGAGGAAAGGATGGCGAAGATGATTCTGGAAAAGAGCGAAAGTAACAGGGTAGTTGTTATGGGAGACTTTAACTTTCCAAATATTGACTGGAAAAGATATAGTTCGAGTACATTAGATGGGTCATTCTTTGTACAATGTGTGCAGGAGGGTTTCCTGACACAATATGTTGACAGGCCAACAAGAGGCGAGGCCACATTGGATTTGGTTTTGGGTAATGAACCAGGCCAGGTGTTAGATCTGGAGGTAGGTGGGCACTTTGGAAACAGTGACCACAATTCGGTGACCTTTACGTTAGTGATGGAAAGGGATAAGTATACCCCGCAGGGCAAGAGTTATAGCTGGGGGAAGGGCAATTATGATGCCATTAGACATGACTTAGGATGTGTTGGTTGGAGAAGTAGGCTGCAAGGGTTGGGCACACTGGATATGTGGAGCTTGTTCAAGGAACAGCTATTGCATGTTCTTGATAAGTACGTACCAGTCAGGCAGGGAGGAAGGGGTCGAGCGAGGGAACCGTGGTTTACCAAAGAAGTGGAATCTCTTGTTAAGAGGAAGAAGGAGGCCTATGTGAAGATGAGGCATGAAGTTTCAGTTGGGGCGCTTGATAGTTACAAGGAAGCGAGGAAGGATCTAAAGAGAGAGCTGAGACGAGCAAGGAGGGGACATGAGAAGTCTTTGGCAGGTAGGATCAAGGAAAACCCAAAAGCTTTCTATAGGTATGTCAGGAATAAAAGAATGACTAGGGTAAGAGTAGGGCCAGTCAAGGACAGTGGTGGGAAATTGTGTGTGGAGGCTGAGGAGATAAGCGAGATACTAAATGAATACTTTTCGTCAGTATTCACTCAAGAAAAAGATAATATTATGGAGGAGAATGCTGAGACCCAGGCTATTAGAATAGATGGCATTGAGGTGCGTAGGGAAGAAGTGTTGGCAATTCTGGACAAGGTGAAAATAGATAAGTCCCCGGGGCCGGATGGGATTTATCCTAGGATTCTCTGGGAAGCCAGGGAAGAGATTGCTGAGCCTTTGGCTTTGATTTTTAGGTCATCATTGGCTACAGGAATAGTGCCAGAGGACTGGAGGATAGCAAATGTGGTCCCTTTGTTCAAGAAGGGGAGTAGAGATAACCCCGGTAACTATAGGCCGGTGAGCCTAACGTCTGTGGTGGGTAAAGTCTTGGAGAAGATTATAAAAGATACGATTTATAATCATCTAGATAGGAATAATATGATTAGGGACAGTCAGCATGGTTTTGTGAAGGGTAGGTCATGCCTCACAAACCTTATCGAGTTCTTTGAGAAGGTGACTGAACAGGTAGACGAGGGTAGAGCAGTTGATGTGGTGTATATGGATTTCAGTAAAGCGTTTGATAAGGTTCCCCACGGTCGGCTATTGCAAAAAATACGAAGGCTGGGGATTGAGGGTGATTTAGAGATGTGGATCAGAAATTGGCTAGTTGAAAGAAGACAGAGAGTGGTAGTTGATGGGAAATGTTCAGAATGGAGTTCAGTTACGAGTGGCGTACCACAAGGATCTGTTCTGGGGCCGTTGCTGTTTGTCATTTTTATAAATGACCTAGAGGAGGGCGCAGAAGGATGGGTGAGTAAATTTGCAGACGACACTAAAGTCGGTGGCGTTGTAGACAGTGCGGAAGGATGTTGCAGGTTACAGAGGGACATAGATAAGCTGCAGAGCTGGGCTGAGAGGTGGCAAATGGAGTTTAATGTGGAGAAGTGTGAGGTGATTCACTTTGGAAAGAATAACAGGAATGCGGAATATTTGGCTAATGGTAAAATTCTTGGCAGTGTGGATGAGCAGAGGGATCTCGGTGTCCATGTACATAGATCCCTGAAAGTTGCCACCCAGGGTGATAGGGTTGTGAAGAAGGCCTATGGTGTGTTGGCTTTTATTGGTAGAGGGATTGAGTTCCGGAGCCATGAGGTCATGTTGCAGTTGTACAAAACTCTAGTACGGCCGCATTTGGAGTATTGCGTACAGTTCTGGTCGCCTCATTATAGGAAGGACGTGGAAGCTTTGGAACGGGTGCAGAGGAGATTTACCAGGATGTTGCCTGGTATGGAGGGAAAATCTTATGAGGAAAGGCTGATGGACTTGAGGTTGTTTTCGTTAGAGAGAAGAAGGTTAAGAGGTGACTTAATAGAGGCATACAAAATGATCAGAGGGTTAGATAGGGTGGACAGTGAAAGCCTTCTCCCGCGGATGGAGGTGGCTAGCACGAGGGGACATAGCCTTAAATTGAGGGGTAATAGATATAGGACAGAGGTCAGAGGTGGGTTTTTTACGCAAAGAGTGGTGAGGCCGTGGAATGCCCTACCTGCAACAGTAGTGAACTCGCCAACATTGAGGGCATTTAAAAATTTATTGGATAAGCATATGGATGATAAGGGCATAGTGTAGGTTAGATGGCCTTTAGATTTTTTTTCCATGTCGGTGCAACATCGAGGGCCGAAGGGCCTGTACTGCGCTGTATCGTTCTATGTTCTATGTTCTATGTTCTATGGAGTATTGTGTTCAGTTTTGGTCTCCTTACCTGAGAGAAGACGTACTGGCACTGGAGGGTGTGCAGAGGAGATTCACTAGGTTAATCCCAGAGCTGAAGGGGTTGGATTATGAGGAGAGTTGAGTAGACTGGGACTGTACTCATTGGAATTTAGAAGGATGAGGGGGGATCTTATAGAAACATATAAAATTATGAAGGGAATAGATAGGATAGATGCGGGCAGGCTGTTTCCACTGGTGGGTGACAGCAGAACTAGGGGGCATAGCCTCAAAATAAGGGGAAGTAGATTTAGGACTGAGTTTAGGAGGAACTTCTTCACCCAAAGGGTTGTGAATCTATGGAATTCCTTGCCCAGTGAAACAGTTGAGGCTCCTTCATTAAATGTTTTTAAGATAGAAATAGATAGTTTTTTGAAGAATAAAGGGATTAAGAGTTATGGCGTTCGGGCCGGAAAGTGGAGCTGAGTCCACAAAAGATCAGCCATGATCTCATTGAATGGCGGAGCAGGCTCGAGGGGCCAGGTGGCCTAGTCCTGCTCCTAGTTCTTATGTTCTTATGTTCTTATTTATCCAGATTAAACGCCATCTGCCATCTCTCCACCCAAGTCTCCAAACAATCTAAATCCTGCTGTATCCTCTGACAGTCCTCATCGCTATCTGCAATTCCACCAACCTTTGTGTCGTCTGCAAACTTACTAATCAGACCAGTTACATTTTCCTCCAAATCATTTATATATACTACGAACAACAAAGGTCCCAGCACTGATCCCTGCGGAATGCCACTAGTCACAGCCCTCCAATCATAAAAGCACCCTTCCATTGCTACTCTCTGCCTTCTATGACCTAGCCAGTTCTGTATCCACCTTGCCAGCTCACCTCTGATCCCATGTGACTTCATCTTTTGAACCAGTTTGCCATGAGGGACTTTGTCAAAGGCCTTACTGAAGTCCATATAGACAACATCCACTGGCCTACCTCCATCAATCATCTTTGTGACCTCCTCGAAAACCTCTATCAAGTTAGTGAGACACGGCCTCCCCTTCACAAAACCATGCTGCCTCTCACTAATACGCCCATTTGCTTCCAAATGGGAGTAGATCCTGTCTCAAAGAATTCTCTCCAGTAATTTCCCTACCACTGACGGAAGGCTCACTGGCCTCACAATATGTCAATATTATATCCCATTTTATTTCAGAGAGGAATGTGGTTTAATGGATTAACTATTACCCTTTACCTGTGGATTTCACTCCAAACCCAGTTCCTTTCAGTTGATAGTGGTGATTTATTTCCAAGGCCATTGTGAATATAATTATCTCCCTCAATTCTATCCCTCATTCCCTTGTACCTTGTAAAGCTCCTTGGGAGATTGGGCTAGAAGGTATTATTACTGTGTAACATTGTGTTTTTGATGGGCTGAATGGTCTAATTCTTTGTGCAAATTACATGATTCTGTAAGTAGGTTGTTGGTGATTACTGGTTGGCAGACATCAGGAAAGTCTGAGAGAAAATGGAGAGCTGGTGTGCAAGGTGCAAATTACAAAGGCAAAGCTGTTATAGTATGAGAAAAGTTCAGAAAAAGACAGATTCACATTGGGAAAATAAAGGAAACACAGCTGATTTTTCAGCTTGCAAAATCAAATATTAAGGCATTTAAAATAGATAGGGAATGCAGGCGAAGCCTTCCAACTGGTAATCTAGTCAAAGAATAATGTGCAGAGCTCCATCCAGGAAGGCCAGAATCTGGTATGACGCTCTCTCTCGCTCTTATTGGCTATGGTAGTCACCACTGATATATTATACTGTATATATGGGTTTTACGGTAAGGCACCTGTACTACAGGTATGGGGGTAGATCCCTGCCTGCTGGCTCCGCCCAGTAGGCGGAGTATAAATATGTGTGTTCTTTGTACAGCAGCCATTTCGCCAGCTGCTGTAGGAGGCCACACATCTCTGTGTAATAAAGCCTCGATTACATTCTACTCTCGTCTTGTCATAATTGATAGTGTATCATTGACCAAAGGGTGCTAAGGGCCGGGTTAGCTCAGTTGGCTGGACCGCTGGTTTGTGATGCAGAGCAAGGCCAGCAGCTGGGTTCAATTCCCGTATTGGCTGAGGTTATTAATGAAGAGCCTGCCTTGTCAACCTTGCCCCTCGCCTGAGGTGTGGTGATTCTCAGGTTAAATCACCATCAGTCAGCTCTCCCCCTCAAAGGGGGGAAACAGCCTGCGGTCATCTGGGACTACGGCAACTTTACTTATCAGCAGGCAACAGGCCGGGTGTCATTAGCAAGCAGAAAAGTGGGTGGCATTAGCATAGAACAAGTATGATGGAGAAGGAAAGGGATAAAATATAACACAGTTTATATCAAATAATACACTCTAGTCATGTGGAGATGAGTCAGAGCAGAGGTCACAGCAGGGTCATGTGTTTCTTTCTGTGTGGTGTCAGTGTGTATCTTTTCCTCTGTGTACCTCTCTCTCTCTCTCCTCTCTCTCTCGCTACTCTGTGTACTCTCACTCTCCCCCTCTCGGTATTTCTGTCTCAGTCTTTGCATTCTGTACATATAACTTTCCTGTCTCTGTATCAATGTGTGTGTCTGTGTGTGTGTCTCCTCCTTTCTACCTCTCCTGATCTGGGTCCCAGGAGGTGTTATAGATTTTGACACTGGGCGGCTCTATATCTGTGCGGAGTCTGCACGTTCTCCCCGTGTCTGCGTGGGTTTCCTCCGGGTGCTCCAGTTTCCTCCCACAAGTCCCGAAAGACGTGCTTGTTAGGTGAATTGGACATTCTGAATTCTCCCTCTCTGTATCCGAACAGGCGCCGGAATGTGGCGACTAGGGGATTTTCACAGTAACTTCATTGCAGTGTTAATGTAAGCTTACTTGTGAGAATAAAGATTATTATTATTATTCTGACGTTGAGAAATTTGAGCTGCAGCTCACCATCATACATCTATTGTCGGTATCAGAGTGCCCTTCAGTCCTTGGCAGCTGCTTCCTAGTGCCCATTTGCCACCTTAGTGGCAATATTAGCCCCAAGTCACTCTCCTTGTTATCATGGCCAATCCACCTAACCTGCACACCTTTGGACTGTGGGGGGAATCCGGAGCAGCCGGAGGAAACCCACGCAGACACAGGGAGAACGTGCAAACTCCATACTGACACACCCAATGTCGGAACTGGACCCGGGCCCTGGCGCTGTGAGGCAGCAGTGCTAACCACTGCATTGATTGCAATTCTGCTGCTGCTGGTGACCCAAAGTGTCTCATAGATGCCCAGTTTTGAATTTCCAGATTTACTCAAAATCCATCTTATTGAGTATAATGGTAGTACCACACAACAGGTGGAAGGTATCCTCAATTTGAAGGTGGGTCTTTGTTTCCACACGGACTGTGCGGTGGTCGTTCTTACCATTATTGTCATGGACAGATGCATTTGTGACAGGTTGATTGATGAGGTGCGGCCAAGTAGGTTTTTCCTTCATGTTGGTTCCCTCAGCACAGCTTTGTCCTTTAGGAATTGACCAGCCCTGTCAGTAGTGGTGCTTTCGAGCCACCTATTGGTGATGGACATTGAAGTCCTCCATACAGAGCACATTCTGTGCCCTTGCCATCACCAGTGCTTCCTCCAAATGATGTTAAACATGGAGGAGTATTGATTCATCAGCTGAATGGGGGCGACGATAGGTGGTAACCAGCATGAGGTCTTCTTGTCGTCCCGTCCCCTCCCCCCGAGTCAGTGGCGTGATCAGGTTCATGCCTTTTTCAAATAATTCAAATAAATTTAAATGTACTAAAGGTTTTGTGCCACAGCATCCACCCGTGATGGGTCCCCTCACCCCGACGTTAAACACTACTGGTTTTCAAAGTCATGATGACCAAGTTGGGGGTGTGGAGGTGTCTGGGAGTCCTGGGGGCTACGGGGCAAGGCTGAACAGTGCCCCCCTGGCAGTGCCAAGTGTGCCAGAGGGCAACCTTTCTCTTTTGAGGAGTGGGGAGGGGCAATTCCCCTTATGTGTGGTGGAGAGAGGGGATAGCCCTGATGAAAGGCAGGGGAAAGTGCCTCAATACTCCCATGGTGGGTGGGGGTTACCCTTATGAGGCTGGTCATCCGTGTTCGTGGGGATGTTGGGGAAAGTTATTTTAAACGCAGATTGGCGTGCCATCTTTAAAGTGGCAAGCTGATGTCTGAGGCCGGCCTTGCAGACCTCGCCCCGCCCCCTGCCCGCCCGGCCAGAGTGATGGCGTAAACCACATCTGATCTGAAAGCTCAGCTGTGTTTCTGGAGAAAAACGTACCGGTTTCCAGTCAGAGCCTGACACTCTGACAAACTTGGGGAAAATTCCACCCTATCACTATGTTAGGTTGCCGCATGACTAGTCTGTGACTAGTCTGTGACTAGTCTGTGAGACAAGTCACCCAATGTTAGTAAGGACGACCCTGCGGATTAAACAGGGTTGGATGTACAGTTGTTGTTTTTTAAAGAATAATATAAAATAAAGATACAATTCTTTTTGTTTTATGAATTTAGAGTACCCAATTCTCTTTTTCTAATTAAGGGGAAATTTAGCGTGCCCAATCCACCTAACCTGCACATCTTTGGGTTGTGGGGATGAAACCCACGCAAACACGGGGAGAATGTGCAAACTTCACAGGGACAGTGACCCAGAGCCGGGATGAACCCGGGTCCTCAGCGTCGTGAGGCAGCAATGCTAACCACTGTGCCACCGTGCCGCCCTGCTGTTGTCGCTTTTGGTGACCAGGTCAATGCCAGGTACTCCGTCCTGTTTCATTTCTTTATATTTCGTGGCGGTTTGATGCAACTGAGCAGCTTGCTAAACCATTTAGAGTTGCCCACATTGCTGTGGGCCTGGAGTCACTTGTAGGCAAGGGCAGGTAAGGACGGCAGATTTCCTTCCCTAAGGACATCACTGAACCAGGTGACTTTTTATGAAAATGGTACTGTGGCCAACATTAGACTAGCTTTTAATTCCAGTTTCATTAATAGAATTTAAATTCCACCAGCGGCCTCAGTGAGATTTGAACCTGGGCCACCAATGTCCAGTGCCAACACCATCGCCTCCACCTGAATTTTTAGATTATTCCATTTTCTACAGTTAAATTTTAATCTACCCAGAACTAAATGTAACCTTAAAATATTGCTATGAACCAAGATATTTATAGTAAGAAGTCTTACAACACCAGGTTAAAGTCCAACAGGTTTGTTTCAAACACGAGCTTTCGGAGCATGGCTCCTTCTTAAGGTGAATGGAAAGGCTTGTTCCAGAAATGTTTATATAGACACAGTCAGAGATGCCCCGGAATGCGAGCACCTGCAGGCAATCAAATCATCAAAGATGCAGAGAGAGAGGTAACTCCAGGTTAAAGAGGTGTGAATTGTCCCAAGCCAGTTCAGTCGGTAGGCCTCTGCAAGTCCAGGCTTGTTGGTGGGGGCCGAATGTAATGCGACATGAATCCCAGATCCCGGTTGAGTCCGCATTCATGCGTGCGGAACTTAGCTATAAGTTTTTGCTCAGCAATTTTGCGTTGTCGCGTCTCCTGAAGGCCTCCTTGTAGAATGCTGACCCGGAGATCAGAGGCTGAATGTCCTTGACTGCTGAAGTGTTCCCCAACAGGAAGGGAACAGTCCTGCCTGTTGATAGTCGCACGATGCCCGTTTATTCGTTGTCGCAGTGTCTGCATGGTCTCGCCAATGTACCACGCTTCGGGACATCCTTTCCTGCAGCGTATGAGGTAGACTACATTGGTCGAGTCGCACGAGTATGCGCCGCGTACCTGGTGGGTGGTGTTTCCACGTGTAATGGTGGTGTCCATGTCGATGATCTGGCATGTCTAACCCTACAGAAACTCAGCACCCATGGACCAGTTGAACCAGGAACATTCCTCGTCACAATGGATGTCTCGGCACTCTACACCAGCATCCCCCATGACGACGGCATTGCTGCAACAGCCTCAGTCCTCAACACCGACAACTGCCAATCTCCAGACGCAATTCTGCAACTCATCCGTTTCATTCTAGACCACAACGTCTTCACCTTCGACAACAAATTCTTCATCCAGACGCACAGAACAGCCATGGGGACCAAATTTGCACCTCAATATGCCAACATCTTCATGCACAAGTTTGAACAGGACTTCCTCACCACACAGGACTTTCAACCGATGCTATACACCAGATACATCGATGACATTTTTTTCCTTTGGACCCACGGCGAGACATCACTGAAACGACTACACGATGACATCAATAAGTTCCATCCCACCATCAAACTCACCATGGACTATTCTCCAAATTCAGTTCCATTCTTGGACACACTCGTCTCCATCAAGGACGGTCACCTCAGCACCTCGCTTTACCGCAAGCCCACAGATAATCTCACGATGCTCCACTTCTCCAGCTTTCACCCGAAACACATTAAAGAAGCCATCCCCTATGGACAAGCCCTCCGTATACACAGGATCTGCTCAGACAAGGAGGAGCGCAACAGACACCTACAGATGCTGAAAGATGCCCTCGTACGAACGGAATATGGCGCTCGACTCATTGATCGACAGTTCCACCGCGCCACAGCAAAAAACCGCACCGACCTCCTCAGAAGACAAACACGGGACACCACTGACAGAGTACCCTTCGTCGTCCAGTACTTTCCTGGGGCGGAGAAACTACGACATCTTCTTCGCAGCCTCCAACACATCATCAGCGAGGATGGACATCTTGCCAAGGTCATCCCCACACCCCCACTACTGGCCTTCAAACAACCGCGCAACCTCAAACAAACCATTGTTTGCAGCAAATTACCCAGCCTTCAGAACAGCAACCACAACACCACAAAACCCTGCCAGGGTAATCTCTGCAAGACATGCCAGATCATCGACATGGACACCACCATTACACGTGGAACACCACCCACCAGGTACGCGGCGCATACTCGTGCGACTCGACCAATGTAGTCTACCTCATACGCTGCAGGAAAGGATGTCCCGAAGCGTGGTACATTGGCGAGACCATGCAGACACTGCGACAACGAATAAACGGGCATCGTGGGACTATCAACAGGCAGGACTGTTCCCTTCCAGTTGGGGAACACTTCAGCAGTCAAGGACATTCAGCCTCTGATCTCCGGGTCAGCATTCTACAAGGAGGCCTTCAGGAGACGCGACAACGCAAAATTGCTGAGCAAAAACTTATAGCTAAGTTCCGCACGCATGAATGCGGACTCAACCGGGATCTGGGATTCATGTCGCATTACATTCGGCCCCCACCAACAAGCCTGGACTTGCAGAGGCCTACCGACTGAACTGGCTTGGGACAATTCACACCTCTTTAACCTGGAGTTACCTCTCTCTCTGCATCTTTGATGATTTGATTGCCTGCAGGTGCTCGCATTCCGGGGCATCTCTGACTGTGTCTATATAAACATTTCTGGAACAAGCCTTTCCATTCACCTGAAGAAGGAGCCGTGCTCCGAAAGCTCGTGTTTGAAACAAACCTGTTGGACTTTAACCTGGTGTTGTAAGACTTCTTACTGTGCTCACCCCAGTCCAACGCCGGCATCTCCACATCAAGATATTTATAACACATCACAGCCCTGAATGTAGTCTGTGAAGATCTCAGTTCACTAGGAATGCTACAATTGGACAGAGAACAAATCAGTGAAGGGAGCTGAGTGCTAATAAGTATTCCTCAATGATCCCCAGTCCATGATCGGTTTGGTTTTGGCCGTGGGAACCGACAGCCAGATGAGACCAGAGTGCAGACCTCCCGCCACCCCAGCACACCCCACCCATCCCTGGAACTCTCAGAACCCCAGAGCATTAACAAGGAATCGGCACCTTCAGGACAGGTTTATGCTGTCAGCCTAACTCAAATCTTGTTTGTGGAAAATCATTTCTTAGCTCATCAAAGTGGAGAATCTGAGTTGGTGTAAAAACTTTTGGGATCAGCATTTTGAAGCTAACTAGATTTGGATGGATTGGGGGGAGACGTGCTTGTAAGTGAGGATTCCCGGACAGCTCAATGAATAAAGCACTTCAACATTCTTTACATCTTAAGAGTTCAGTTGACTGACTCTATATTGGCTCTGGGTCAGAAACCACACTCAACAATAGTGTTGTGGTAGTATGACTAGGGAGATTACGGTACCCTAGAACCAAGCTGCCATTGGTACAGAAGACTCGCTGCCCATTGGCCCAGGCAAGTCATGTGCCTCTCTGCCAATTGGCTGAGGCTAGTCATGTGACTCCCCGCCGATTGGCTGAGAGGTTGGTAGCTCCGCCTATGAGGCGGGGTATAAGAACCCGTACTGGCTGGCAGTCGGCCTTTCTCTGTACGTCTACTGCCGGGCACACATCTAGTGTATTAAAGCCTGTTGTTTGGAACAACTTCACGACTCGAGTCCAATTGATGGTGCATCAATTTAATACACTAGAATTTTGAAATGGAGCTACGGATCAAGCCAGAATGCCTCCACATCAGCCTGCATGCTACAAATGCGTCAGCAACGTTTAAACTATGGCCGGCATGTTTCAACAGCTACCTCACCACAGCAGAAAACCGCCCGACAAGGGAACAGAAACTCCACATCCTCCACTCGTGCGTGGGCACCGCCGTCTACTCTCTGATAGAGGATGAACTGGACTATGACACCGCTATGGACCTGCTGAAGGGACATTTCATCAGGCCAGTGAATCAGGTCTACGCGCGGCACCTCCTGACTACGAGGCAACAATTCCCCGGTGAGTCCCTTGACGAATTCTATCGGGCCCTCATTGTCCTGGGGAGAAATTGCGCCTGCCCGCAGGTCACTGCAGCTGGATCAATCATGACCCCGCACGCTTTCCACGGCGACCACACAGATCCTCCTCAACGGTCATGAGATGAGCTGCCTACTGGACCCCGGGAGCACAGAGAGTTTCGTCCACCCCGACACGGTAAGACGCTGCGCGCTGCCCGTCCACCCAGTGAAACACAAAATCGCTCTGGCCTCTGGTTTGCACTCAGTCCAAATCACCGGGTGCTGCGTAGGGGAGGGTTTTTAAAAACTATAAACTCCTCGTCCTTCCCCGCCTCTGCGCACCAGCACTCCCAGGACTGGATTTTCAGTGCAACCTGCAGAGCCTAACTTTCAAATTCAGCGGCCCTATTCCCCCCCCCTTACTGTCTGCAGCCTCGTGACCCTCAAGGTCGACCCCCCCTTCCTTGTTTGCAAACCTCACTCCGGATTGCAAACCCGTCGCCACCAGGAGCAGACGGTACAGTGTCCAGGATCGGACCTTCATCAGGTCCGAGGTCTAAAGGCTTCTGAAGGAAGGGGTTATAGAGGCTAGCAACAGTCCCTGGCGAGCACAAGTGCTGGTGGTTAGGACTGACGAGAAAAACCGGATGGTCATTGACTACAGTCAGACCATCAACAGGTTTACGCAGCTGGACGCGTATCCTCTCCCCCGAATCTCCGACCTGGTTAACAGGATCACGCAGTACAAAGTCTTTTCCACGGTGGACTTTGAGGCCGCCTACCACCAGCTACCCATCCGCGCGAGTGGCCGAAAGTACACTGCTTTCGAAGCGGATGGGCGACTCTACCACTTTTTAAGGGTTCCATTCGGTGTCACAAATGGGGTCTCGCTTTTCCAAAAGGAGATGGACCGAATGGTTGACCAATACGGTTTACGGGCAACCTTTCCGTATCTCGACAATGTCACCATCTGCGGCCATGACCAGCAGGACCACGACATCAACCTCCGCAAATTCCTCCGTACCGCTAAACTCCTTAACCTCACTTACAATAAGGATAAGTGCGTGTTCAGCACCGACCGTCTAGCCACCCTACGTAGCGTAGTGCGTAACGGAGTGATAGGCCCCGACCCCGAACGCATGCGCCCCCTAATGGAACTCCCTCTCCCCAACTCCCTCAAAGCCCTCAAACGCTGTCTGGGCTTCTTTTCCTATTATGCCCAGTGGGTCCCTAACTACACCGACAAAGCCCGCCCTCTCATCCAGTCCAACATATTCCCCCTGTCGATGGAGGCCCGCCAGGCCTTTAGCCGCATCAAAGCGGATATCGCAAAGGCCATGATGCGCGCTATCGACGAGTCCCTACCATTCCAGGTCGAGAGCGACGCGTCTGATGTAGCTCTGTCGGCCACCCTCAACCAAGCGGGCAGACCCGTGGCCTTCTTCTCCCGGACCCTCCACGCTTCCGAAATCCACCACTCCTCGGTGGAAAAGGAGGCACAGGCCATAGTTGAAGCTGTGCGACATTGGAGGCACTATCTGGCCGGCAGGAGGTTTACCCTCCTCACAGACCAACAGTCAGTGGCCTTCATGTTTGATAATGCTCAGAGGGGCAAGATCAAGAACGACAAGATCTTTCAGTGGCGGATCGAGTTGTCCACGTACAACTACGATATCTTCTATCGTCCTGGGAAGCTCAACGAGCCTCCTGATGCCCTGTCCCGCGGTACCTGCGCCAACGCACAGGTGGACCGCTTCCGCACCCTCCACACGGACCTCTGCCATCCAGGGGTCACCTGCTTCTTTCATTTCATTAAGACCCGCAACCTGCCCTACTCCATCGAGGAGCGCGGAGTGCAAGCTGCACTTTTACCGCCCCGAGCAAGCGCATCTGATAAAGGCTTCCCGACCCTTTGAGCGTCTCAGCATGGACTTCAAGGGTCCCCTCCCCTCCAACAACTGCAACACGTATTTCCTAAACGTGATTGACGAGTACTCCCGCTTCCCCTTCGCCATCCCCTGCCCCGACATGACCACGACAACCATCATCAAAGCCCTCCACTCCATTTTCTCCCTGTTCGGTTACCCCGCGTACATCCATAGCGACCGGGGGTCCTCCTTTATGAGTGACGAGCTGCGTCAATTCCTGCTTAGCAGGGGCATTGCCTCTAGCAGGATGACCAGTTACAACCCTCGGGGTAACGGTCAGGTCGAGAGGGAGAACGGTACAGTCTGGAAGACCGTCCTACTGGCCCTGTGGTCCAGGTGTTTCCCGGTCTCCCACTGGCAAGAGGTCCTCCCAGACTCCCTCCACTCTATTTGGTCTCTCCTCTGTACCGCCACGAATCAAACACCTCACGAACGTCTTCTTGTTTTCCTCAGGAAGTCGTCCTCAGGGACCCCGCTCCCGACCTGGCTGGCCACCCCTGGGCCCATCTTGCTCCGGACGCACGTGCGGGTACACAAGACAGACCCGTTTGTTGAAAGAGTCCAGTTACTCCACGCGAACCCTCAGTATGCGTACGTGGAGTATCCCGATGGACGACAGGACACGGTCTCTCTTTGGGATCTGGCACCCGCCGGAGTGCGGCCACACCCCCCAGCACCAGCACCCCCCCTCCAGTCCCAACCGCCCCCAGCGCCCCCACAACCCAGCGCACAGGAACTCCCTCCCCCGGCCCGGCCACCGCTAGCTCCGACCAGGGGTACGGACACAGGACCACGACCGCCGCTCCCGGAGTCACGACAACCACCGTTCCAACGTCACCGGCACCGCTGCGCAGGTCCAGCAGGACATCGAAGGCACCCATCCGGCTGATCGAGTCAATTTGATGTACTGATGGACTTTATGGACTCTTGTGTTCTTGCACATGTTCCTTGCCTGTTTCTTTTTTCCATTTGTTTTAGTTGTTGTTCTCTTGTACACTGTATGCAGTGATATTGCTTTCTTGCACGTTCGTTGCGGGCCAGTAGGCAGCCATAGATACCTCGGTACAGCTTGAATTATCTCTAGTCATACTACCAGTCTTATGGGGCACAACCCCCCCCCCCCCCTTTTCCGCCTCTCCTCCCCCCCCTGCTTCTTTCTCACCAAGGGGTGAATGTGGTAGTATGACTAGGGAGATTACGGTACCCTAGAACCAAGCTGCCATTGGTACAGAAGACTCGCTGCCCATTGGCCCAGGCAAGTCATGTGCCTCTCTGCCAATTGGCTGAGGCTAGTCATGTGACTCCCCGCCGATTGGCTGAGAGGTTGGTAGCTCCGCCTATGAGGCGGGGTATAAGAACCCGTACCGCTGTCAGTCGGCCTTTCTCTGTACGTCTACTGCCGGGCACACATCTAGTGTATTAAAGCCTGTTGTTTGGAACTACTTCACGACTTGAGTCCAATTGATGGTGCATCAAGTGTGATAAACACTAAGGTGACATTCAGGTCCCTGACCATGACTGATTGTTATGAGTTGTGGATGAGGTATGTCAAGTGTCAGATGATTTTGGGGACAGCAATTGTTGTATCATAAGATTTAGGCTGATTATGGAAAAGGACAAAGATCAATCCAGAGTGAGAATAGTTAACTGAGGGAAAGCCAACTTTAATGGGATAAGAACGGATCTGGGCTGAATAAATTGGAGTCAAAGGCTGCCCGGAAATACAGAAGCTGTTCAATGGGCTTCTTCAGAGAAGGGATAGTTTGGACACAGTCCAGGTATATCCCCTCAAAAAGAAAATGAAATGAAATGAAATGAAAATTGCTTATTGTCACGAGTAGGCTTCAATGAAGTTACTGTGAAAAGCCCCTAGTTACCACATTCCGGCGCCTGTCCGGGGAGGCTGGTACAGGAATCGAACTGTGCTGCTGGCCTGCTTGGTCAGCTTTAAAAGTCAGCGATTTAGCGCAGTGAGCTAAACCAGTAGGGGAATCAAATCCAGAGCTCCCTGGATGACAAAAGAGATAAAAATTTATGACAGATGGCAGGTGGAAAGCAAGCAGAACATAAAAAATTCAGAGGGAAGGTGAAAACGCGATAAAGACAAGCAAAGAGGGAGTGTGAAAAGAGACTGGCAGTTCACATAAAAGGAAATCCAAAAGTCTTCTCCAGGATTATAAATCGTAAAAGGGTGGTAAAAGGAGTCTTGCGATTAGGGACAAGAAAGGGAATTGATTAATGGAGGCAGAGGGCATAGTGGCGGTAATAAAGGAATTCCTGCCCGCTGTCTCTGCCAAGTGAGAAGGTGCTGCCAGGCCATGGCGAAAGAAGAGCCAATTCCAACACGGGAAATTGATGAGGTATTGGATAGGCTGTCTGTATTTAAAGTGAGTGAGGTGCATCCAAGGATACTGAGGTGAGTGGGAGTGGATATTGCGGAAGCACTAGCCGTAATGCTTCAACCTTCCATAGACTTGGGGGGTGGTGCCAAACAATGAGAGAATGGCAAACATTACACCCTTGTTAAAAGAATGGGTGTAGAAATAAACCCAGCAACTAGAGGCCAGTTAGTTTAAATTCACCATTGAGCAGAGCTGGGAGGATAAAAGAGCGAGAGGAAGAGCGAGACTGAGAGTGGAGCCTGGAGAATAATAGAGCGTGATCCTCTGGGATCATACCCTTGCTTTTCCTGCTATATATTAATGACCCAGACCTTACCGTACAGAGTTTGTGGATGCTACCAAACCTGGAAGCATTGTGAATTGTAAGGTAAAACTTCAAAAGGACATGGACAAGTTGGTAGAATGGGCAGACAGGTGGCAGATGAAGTTCAATGTAGAGAAATATGAAATGATTAATTTTGGTCGGAAGGACATGGAGAGACAATATAAAATAAAGATATAATTCTTTTTGTTTTATAAATTTAGAGTACCCAATTCATTTTTTCCAATTAAGGGGCAATTTAGCGTGGCCAATCCACCTACCCTGCACATCTTTTGGGTTGTGGTGGTGAAACCCACGCAGACACGGGGAGAATGTGCAAACCCCACACGGACAGTGACCCAGAGACGGGACCTCAGCATTGCGAGGCAGCAGGGTTAACCCACTGCGCCACCGTGCTGCCCCATAAAGATACAATTCTAAAGGGGATGCAGGAACAGAGGGACCTCGGTGTATATTTGCACAAGTCATTGAAGGTGGCCGGACAGTTTGAGAGAGTGGTTAATAAAATATACAGTATCCATGCTTTATTAATAGGGGCATAGACTAGAGCACAAGAGCAAGGAGGTTAGGTTGAACTTGTATAAGACACTAGTTTGGCCTTGGCTGGAGTATCCAGTTCTGGCCGCAGCACTAAATGGATGTATGGGCATTGGAGAGAGGGCAGTAAAGATTCAGGAGAATAGTTCCAGGGATGAGAAACTTCAGTTATGAGGATAGTTTGTGGAGATTGGGGTGGTTCTCCTTGGACAGAAGGTTGAGAGGAGGTTTGATAGAGATGTTCAAAATCATCAGGGGTCTGGAGAGCGAAGATAGGGAGAAACTGTTCCTGCACGTAAAAGGACCAAAAACAAGAGAACACAGACTTAAAATAATGGACAAAAGAAGTAAAAACAATACGTGAAAAGGTTTCTTCTTACAGTCAATGTTTAAGATCTGAACTGTACTGCCTGAGGGTGTACTGGTAGCACGTTTAATCGAAGCATTGGAAAGCAAATTAGACTATTACCTGAAAAGGAAGAATGTGCAGAGTTACGGGGAGAAGATGGGCGATCGATACTAAGGGACAGATGATGCAGACATGATGGGCTGAATGGCTTCCTTCGCGGTGCAATCTGCAGCCCATTGGCTCTTCATGGGGCCTGTAGTCTTGAGTCAGCAATGTTTATATGGTGATTGAACTCACAAGGCAGAATGATTTTGGATCAGTAGCCTTGATTTGGTGTTTAGTACTTCTTTGTCAAGGGAAAACTAAGATTTGTGATTATGTCAGTTTACTGTCTCTTTCCATGTGTGATATTCTTTCTTGGGAAATGGAGTTGCTGATGAAGACTTCATTATTCTTTTTCAGCCTCTGTCGTGTTCCTCAGGGTTCCAGCCTATTCCTCATTTTCTGCTCTGCGTCTTTGTATAAGAATAGCTCAAGGGCTGTGTCACAAAATACTGAACACTCCTATTCTCCCATCAGCATAATGGTCAAGTGCCACACATGGGCATTAGGAGGCAATCCACTACATAACCTGCCCAATCTGATTCCTTCCAGGAAGCCTGCATGTCCAGACAACAACAGTGAGGCGGAGGAGACCTATCGGGCCTTGAAGCAGTATGACTGAATACTGAGTAAATTCTTCAGCAACAAAGAGACGTCTAGGAGAAGATGAACTATTTACTTGTATTCAATAAATACTGAATTTTCCTTTGTCTGTAATTGATTTATTTGCTTATTTGTTTGTATTGTAGTGTTCTGAAACTGTACTTCCGCTATACATCTCCCAGCTGGCACAAGGCTGGGTGTGGGCAGCTGCTGTGATTTATTGAAGATTATTATTTCAAGGGGCAAGGCACCATTTTCTATCTCAGCCAAGCAGTCATTCCACCTGCAGGAATCTAGGTGGTTAATATTGCAGACTATTCAACTTTGGGAGGAATCCCAGTCAAGCCCAATCCTGCTGCCATCTGTTCCCACACACATATGCTCACTTGAAGAATGATCTTTATTGTCACAAGTAGGCTTACATTAACACTGCAATGAAGTTACTGTGAAAAGCCCCAAGTCGCCACATTCCGGCACCTGTTCAGGTACACGGAGGGAGAATTCAGAATGTCCAAATTACCTAAGAGCACATCTTTCGGGGCTTGTGGGAGGAAACTGGAGCACCCAGAGGAAACCCACGGAGACACAAGGAGAATGTGCAACTCAGCACAGACAGTGACCCAAGCAGGAGTCGAATCTGGGACCCTGGCACTGTGAAGCAGCAGTGCTAACCACTGTGCTACTGTGCCGCCCCTTACTGGAAAGAGCCAGTAGATAAGAGCAGGACTTCTTGTCAATGGGCCAATGTTTTGCTCAACAAGAGGGGCAATTTAAAAAGGGGGTTAATGAAAGTCCGCCAGTGAGTGGAAAAGTCAGCGCAGGAACTGTAAGGAAAGCGGAGGCTGGAGCACCAGGGGAGGCCGCATCGCTCACAGCAGAAGAAATGACCAAAGTGATGGCTGTGGAACTTGAAAATCAGTTCACAAAGCACAAGGAAGCGATGAAGAAGGAGATGGGGGCGGTATTGAAAGTGCTGGTGGAGGAGGCGATTGCCCCGGTGAGGGTGGCGGTATCGAGCACAGCGGCGGAGGGGTGGGAGCAAGGGGAGGCGCTGAAGGAAGTGGAAGAGGCATTATCGCAGCACAGTGATCAACTCAAAGGTGATAGAGACCAACAAGGGTCTGCGAGCCAAAATGGAAGATCTGGAAAACAGATCCAGGCAGCAGAATCTGAGGATCGTGGGTTTGCCCGAAGGGGTGGAAGGCCCGAGGCCGACGGAGTATTTTGCCACGATGTTGGCGGAGCTATTGGGGGAGGGGGAACGATCCCTCTCGATACGAACTGGATCGGGCTCATAGATCGTGGAGGCCTTTACCAAAGGCGAGTGAGGCGCCAAGAGTAGTAACTGTGTGTTTCCGTAGGTATAGCGTGAAGGAGAAGGTCCTATGCTGGGCGTGGGCCTAGGTAGAGTGCTTTTTCAAAGGGTGGTGCAGGCTCAATGGGCCAAATGGCCTCTTTCTTTGCACAATAACTGGTCCATGGTGCAGCATCTGTTTTGAGAATGTGTAAAGTTGCATATTTTAAAACAAACTTTTAAACTTTTTAAGAGTGAGCGTTACTTTCAGGATCACTGTAAAGGAAGGATGGTCAATTGAAGTCATGGGTGACTGGTCCTGATTTAATCTTTGGTTTTGCTGAGTTTGTTATTCTCAGAGGACTGAGGTAGGATATTTCAATATGCTCACATACATTGAAGCTGAGTTTGTGGGAAGTCGGCTGCCACCCACGGGCATCAACTAGGCATGAGCCAGGTGGGCCCCATCTCCAGCAGTGTAACCAGCCTGAGTAACCAGCCCTGTGCCCCTGACACCACCCCTGTACCACACCCCCACACCTATAGATCTCCCCCCCTCAATCAGGCGGACCGGTAGGCAGCGCTGGGAGGGTGTTGTCAACCCCACACAGGCTAGCCAGGGAGGGCCACCACCATGCCCCGGGCACCAACCCCCGCCCCACATACCCGTAGCACCCCCCCCCCCCCCCCGCCCCCCGAGAGGGCTGTCCAAGCCCATCCCCTGGTAGCCACCCACACCAAATGCCAACAAACATACCTCTCACCATGGCCGAGTGCCCTGCACACGAGGCCACCAGCTGTGGACCCCCTGAGCTGCCCGTGTCACAGTGTCTCACACTATGCATTATCTGTCCCCCAGGAGAAGGCGCCACACAACCACAGAGAGAGAGAGCAGACTGGAGGGAGCCTGCCGGACCAGCGACACCTCACCGCCACTGAGCGGATGGTGTTGGGCCTGGTCAGTGGTTCCGAAGAGCGGGCAATCGCCGAGGTGGAAGTCGGTATTGGAGAATCATGGGTGATTATCAGACAGCTTGGTGGATAAGGTGAGGCACCTTAATGAGCCGTGTCTTTTGGAAAATGGGAGAAAGTAATTCTTCAACAAGAAAATGGTTGTGAACAATGTAGAGGCAAGTGTTCCAACAGAAATAGCAGTAACCATCAGGCGTAGCCCAGTGGGAGCACTTCCACACTGTGTGCTGAATTGCATCCATTTGTTCTGGCGCCAGAAGCAGTCGGACTGCAAATCCACAGCAGAATTTCGAGAGGATCAGTCAACATCTGAGCTGCCAGAGATAGCAGTGAGATTTTATTCCCATTCTCTGGGGACAACTGTAAAGCCTGGGAAAATAGATTAAGCTCCATTGCATCATAATAATTAAATATGACACTCATTCCATCAATAAAGTACAATGTTTCAATTAGATTTCTAAAAAGTATTCCCAGTGGGAACGTGAATAAAGCATCTTTATAAAACAAACATATACGCAAGTAAATAAAACATAGATGTGAATTACCCACTGGACTCATTTACAGTACCTGAATGGAAAGTTTGAAGCAATGTATGAAAATAATAGAGAATGTATTTATTTGTTTACGGGATGTGGGTATCGATGCTGGGGCAGCATTTGTTGCCCATCCCTAATTACTCGAGAGAAGGTGGTGGTGAGCTGCCTTCTTGAACCACAGCAGTCTATGTGGTGTAGGTACACCCACAGTGCTGTTAGGGAGGGAGATCCTGCATTTTAACCCAGCGACAGTGAAGGAACGACGATATATTTCTAAGTCAGGGTGGTGGGTGACTTGGAGGGGAAACTCCAGGTGGTAGGGTTCCCAGGTATCTGCTGCCTTGTCCTTGTAGATTGTAGAGGTTATGGGTTTAGAAGGTGCCATTGAAGAAAACTTGGCTTGTCCCTGCAGTGCATCTTGTAGATGGTACGCATGGCTGCTACTATTCATCGGTGGTGAAGACAGTGAATGTTTGTGGAAGAGGTGCCAATCAAGTGGGCTGCTTTGTCCTGGATGGTGTCGAGCTTCTGGAGTGTTGTTGGAGCTGCACTCATCCAGGTAAGTGGCTTGTGCCTTGTAGATAGTGGACAGGCTTTGGGGAGTGAGGAGGTGAGTTACTCGCCTCCCAGCCTTTGACCTGCTATTGTAGCCACGGAATTAATGTGGCTAGTCCAGTTCATAGAACATAGAACAGTACAGCACAGAACAGGCCCTTCGGCCCTCAATGTTGTGCCGAGCCATGATCACCCTACTCAAACCCACGTATCCACCCTATACCCGTAACCCAACAAACCCCCCCCCCCCTTAACCTTACTTTTATTAGGACACTACGGGCAATTTAGCATGGCCAATCCACCTAACCCGCACATCTTTGGACTGTGGGAGGAAACCGGAGCACCCGGAGGAAACCCACGCACACAGGGGGAGGACGTGCAGACTCCACACAGACAGTGACCCAGCCGGGAATCGAACCTGGGACCCTGGAGCTGTGAAGCATTTATGCTAACCACCATGCTACCCTGCTGCCCCAGTTCAGTTTCTGATCAATGGTAACCTCCAGGATGTTGATGACAGTAGGGGATTCAGAGATAGTAATGCCATTGAATCTCAACTGGAGATGGTTAGATTATCTCTTGTTGGAGATGGTCATTGCCTGGCACCTGTGTAGCGTGAATATTGCTTGCCACTTATCAGACTAAGCCTGGAAATTGTCCAGGCCTTGCTGAGTGTGGACATAGAACATAGAACAGTACAGCACAGAACAGGCCCTTCGGCCCTCGATGTTGTGCCGAGCAATGATCACCCTACTCAAACCCACGTATCCCCCCCTTAACCTTACTATTAGGACACTACGGGCAATTTAGCATGGCCAATCCACCTAACCCGCACATCTTTGGACTGTGGGAGGAAACCGGAGCACCCGGAGGAAACCCACGCACACACGGGGAGGACGTGCAGACTCCGCACAGACAGTGACCCAGCCCGGAATCGAACCTGGGACCCTGGAGCTGTGAAGCATTTATGCTAACCACCATGCTACCGTGCCACCCACATGGGCAACTTCAGTATCTGAGGAGCTGTGAATGGCTCTAAATATTTTGTAATCATCAGTGAAAATCCCCACTTCTGACCTTATGATGGAGAGAAGGTCATTGATGAAGCAGCTGAAGGTGGCTGACCTCCAACCACCACAACCATCTTCCTTTGTGCCAGGTATGACTCCAACCAGAGGAGAGTTTCCCCCCTGATTCCCACTGACTGCAGTTTTGTTAGGGATCCTTGAATCCATACTCAGTCAAATATCGCCTTTATGGCAAGGGCAGTCACTCTCACCTCACCAAGTTCAATTCTTTTGTTCCTGTTTGGGCCAAGGCTGTAATGAGACCAGGAGGTAAGTAAGTGGCCCTGGCGGAACCCAACTTTGCGCCAATGAGCAGGTGATAGATGAGCAAGTGCCACTTCATAGCACTATTGATGACTCCTTCCATCACTTTACTGATGACCAAGAATAGACTGATAGGGTGGTAATTGGCTGGGTTGGATTTGTCCTGTTTTTTTTGGATAGGACACACCTGGGCAATTTTTCAGATTGCCGGGGAGATGCCAGTGTTGTAGCTGTACTGGGACAGTTTGACTAGGGATGCGGCAAGTTCTGGAGCACATATCTTCAGTACTATAGTTGGAATATTGTCATTGCTTTCAGTATCCAGTACCTTCAGCCGTTTCTTGATATCATGTGAAACAAATAGTATTGGCTGAAGACTGACATCTGTCATGATGGGGACTTCTGGAGGAGATTGAGATGGATCATCCACTTGGGACTTGTGGCTTAAAATTATTGTGAATGCTCCAGTCTTGTGTCCTGTACTGATGTGCTGGGCTCCTCCATCATGGAAGATGAGAATATTTGTGGAGCCTCCTCCTCCAATGGGTTGTTTAATAGTTCACCACCATTTATTTATGCTGGATGTGACAGAACTGCAGAGCTTAGATCTAATCCATTGGATGTAAGTTTAGATAACTTTCTCATGCAAGCTGCCTGAATAACCAGTAACCAGGAGAGACTAACTTAGAAAGCAGCTAAAAAAAAGAGACGCACAAATAACCAGGAAATCAAGTCACTCACAGAATAACATTGAGGCGATTATCACCACCAAGATGGTTAATAGTCAGGACGGTTAATTACAGTACAATGAACAGTCAGCTGAGTGTCTCTCACACATATTAGCTAACACCAGATAGACACTGGATCAATGGTGTGTAATCTAGTTCCAGATATCAAAGGTATGTGACATTCTTTGCTTTCTCCTGATTGCTGTCCATTCATCTCTCAGGGATTGTTTTGTACATTCAATCACATCCCTATCAATCGTTCTGCTTTTCAGTTGTTCAGCAAATATATTATACCTTTGTTGGAAACATTCTCTTGTGGCATCCAACAAGTCAATAACAAAGAAGAAGTAAAAATGGTATATACAAATTCTTCATGTGAGATGGCAAAGCTCATAGAGTTGATTGTATGTGATCCACACAAATTGAAATTGGCTTTGTGACTAAAGTTGCTGGTGATAAATGGAGAATATTCTGTCTGGGATACAATAACCGTTGAGACCTGTTCTGGGAGTGCAGCTGTTTCCAATGACAGTTCTGAGGAGCAAGTTCACAACACTCATTATTAACTTTGCTGGTGACATGAAGCAAGTGGGTACACAGCAGATAAAAAGATTAATTATCTCCAGAGATATTTGGACTAATTGCGTAGATTGACTGTGATATATCAGGTGGATCTTAATGCAGATAAATGTTGGGTCATTCATAAAGGAGAGCAACAAAGCACATATTTAACAAGAAATAGTCCTACATTAAAGACAGAAAGAACCTGTGTCTAAATTGCTCTTTCTGCATCCACAGGAGATTCTCAAGTGTTTCTCTGAAATGTAATTATAATTGTTCTTTGCACACACAGTCAATTTATGCAAAGAAAGGTCCCACAATTATCTGTGAAATTAATGACTAGTTTGCCTCTGATGTTGTTGAGGGATAAATATTGGTCAGAATACTGGGAAAACCTCTGATTTTCTCCTTTGTTTACAGACAAACAGTTCCCGTTTTGTGATTTTTCTGAAGGACAGCACCTCCAACAGTGCAGCACTCCCTCAGTACTGCTTGGAAGTGTCAGCTTGGATAATGGGCTCAAATCAATACCAGAAGGATGTGGAGGCTTTGCAGAGGGTACAGAAGAGGTTTACCAGGATGTTGCCTGGTATGGAGGGTATTCGCTATGAGGAGAGGTTGGATAAACTCGATTTGTTCTCACTGGAACGGCGGAGGTTGGGGGGGGCGACCTGATAGAAGTCTACAAAATTATGAGTGGCATAGACAGGGTGGATAGTCAGAGGCTTTTTCCCAGAGTGGAAGAGTCAATTATGAGGGGGCATAGGTTTAAGGTGCGAGGGGCAAGGTTTAGAGGAAATGAAATGAAATGAAATGAAAATCGCTTATTGTCACGAGTAGACATCAATGAAGTTACTGTGAAAAGCCCCTAGTTGCCTGTCCGGGGAGGCTGGTACGGGAATTGAACCGTGCTGCTGGCCTGCTTTAAAAGCCAGCGATTGAGATGTACGAGGTAAGTTTTTTGCACAGAGGGTAGTGTGAGTGCCTGGAACTCGCTGCCGGGGAAGGTGGTGGAAGCAGGGATGATAGTGACATTTAAGGGGCATCTTGACAAATACATGAATAGGATGGGAATAGAGGGATACGGACCCCGGAAGTGTAGAAGGTTTGAGGTCAGACGGGCAGCATGGCCAGCAGGCTTGGAGGGCCGAAGGGCCTGTTCCTCGTGATTTTAAATGCCTTCCGTTCAATGGCTAAAATAAAAGTGAATTGCTGGACTGTTCTGAGTTCTGTGTTCTTTGTTCTTTGTTCTTTGATGTACGGTACCGAAACAGGCCATTCAGCCCAACTGTTCTGTGCTGGCCTTTACACTGTACTTGATCCTCCTCCCATCATTCCTCATCTAAATTTATTATTATAAATCCTCTATTCCCATCTCCCTCATGTGTTTATCCAGTTTCTGGATGTGTCAATACAATTCACTTCAACCACTCCCCATTCTCACCACTTTTTTAGTAAAGATGTTTTGTCGGAATTCCTGATTGGATTTCTTGGTGACTATCTTATATTGATGGCCATTTCCACCCAAGAGGAAAGATTTGGTGGAATTGTAACTGTGCCATGTCGTTCTCGAAGGTGGAACAGGAAGTGGGCGCTACTTTCACTCTCTACCTTTCTGTTGGTTCCTATCTGATTACAATTAAAATTTAAAGTGCTGCCGATGTGCACGAGACACACGTGTGATCATCCGGTGGTAGAAGCCTCTCAGTGATGAAACCCGCCATCAGCTGACAGTGTATCCACACTGACTATTCATTATTGATTGTTTCTAGATGTTTTTCTTTTCCACCCTTTAAACAGGATTTTATTATTCTTCCTACCACCGATGTTAAGGTGACTGTTGTATAAATCCCTAGGTGTGTTCTGTTCCTCTTCTAAAATATAGAAATTGTGTTAGCTATCCACCAGTCCTCTGCATGAGACCTTGTCCAATGGATTGTTAAATTTGTGTCGTAATACCCCTGCTGTCTTTTCCCTAGATTATTTAATACATGGATGCAATCCATCTGAACCAGAATTCAGATTCTCCTTGAGTTTGTTTAGTTTACTCAACACATCCCCTTTTTTAAATTTAAAATGTACTTGATTCATTTCTCATCTCATTATTCAATGTCATGTCTCCTGCTCTCTCTCTCTGGTAAATAACAAAGCAAAATAAGGATTTGATATTTCTGTTGTCTCTGTATCATTACTGAGTTAGCCAGTTGAGATGTGAAGCTGCATAGGTCATTCTACATTGGAATATATACACACCTGCTCTGAAAGGGCGAGTTAGAGAGATGGTAACAGCTTTCATGGATTTTTTGCAGGAACAGTAGGGAAGGAAATTGGATTCACTTGATTAAGAACATCAGTAGTTGGATTGTGTGGAGATAAAATAATCAGACGTGGCCGTCACTTGCTCTGGGCTTTCCTACTGTTTTTGGGATGAACAGAGAAGGGTTAAGAATTTGTGAGGCTGCTGGGTTTGACATGTAATTCCGTGGGGTGGGAGAGGCCTCAGAAAGTCACAGACCCCCTGCTTGTTGCAAGCGCTACATCATTTCTCCCTGGACCATTTGGCATGAATATGACTGAACCCATTGTCAGCAGCAGATCCACTGATCTGCTCTTGACTTTTCATTTCTCTCATTGTCTGGCGTGAAACTGAACAGAAAACAGCAGCTGCTTTGTGAGGTGAAGGACTGGCCACTGCCCAGCTCTCGATTGTGACTGGCTTCCTGTAGGAAGAATTGGGTTTTATTTTAGCCATTGACCGGAAGGCATTTAAAATCATGAGTGATGCAAAGATTTTAAAAAACAACAAAAATGAAAAGGAAAAAATGGACCAGTATGTTTGGGAAATTAACCTTTTCTACAACTGCAATGGGAGTTGTTCAGCTCCTATTATTCAATAACCTTCTCAGTAACTGAATGTAAAAATTCTGTGATGTTGTAAGAATGGGAAATGATTGGATCACTCTTTCAAAGATCTATCGCAGGCCAAATGGGCAAATGGTCCTTCTGCACTGCCAGATTATTTGATTCTATAAATTCCAGAATAATTTCCTTGACTTTCCTTGACTTTCCCTCAGATTTAAGGCACTGGAGATGAGAGCAGTACTGAGGAATAGCCAGGGTAACAGTGAGTAATGGTTTTATTGGGGACTCAGACATGTTAGATTAACAAATCTGCAGCTGTATAAATGTTGTGACAAACAGAAGGCCAAGGCTAGATTGTTGAGATTTTAGAAGTGCAGTTGTAAGTGATTAGGGGGATATTATTTCCATGGCTGGATACAAAAGGAGGTAAGGTTGTGATGTGGAAGGGGAATGTGGGTTGACAGTGATACAAGGAGGTGATCGGAGATGACCTTATCTGTATATGATGAGACTGGCATGACCATGTAAGATGGCAAAATCAAAGGGGTGGCAATGAATATGGTTTACAAAGCGGGATGAGGGGGCTGTCCTGTGACAGGGGCATTCAGTATTTAGGAAGTCAGACAAAAAGGAAAAGTTGGTGGTGTTGTATTTCTAGTTAAAGAGGAAATTAATGCAATAGTGAGCAAGGATATTAGCTCTGACAATGTGGAATCTGTATGGGTAGAGTTGAGAAATACCATGGGGCAAAAACCATGAGTGGGTATTGTATATAGACCCCCAGTGGGTGTATATAGACCCCCAGTGGGTATTGTGTATATAGACCCCCAGTGGGTGTATATAGACCCCCAGTGGGTATTGTGTATAGACCCCCAGTGGGTGTATATAGACCCCCAGTGGGTATTGTATATAGACCCCCAGTGGGTATTGTGTATATAGCCCCCAGTGGGTATTGTATATAGACCCCCAGTGGGTATTGTGTATATAGATCCCCAGTGGGTATTGTGTATATAGACCCCCAGTGGGTGTATATAGACCCCCAGTGGGTATTGTGTATATAGACCCCCAGTGGGTATTGTATATAGACCCCCAGTGGGTATTGTGTATATAGACCCCCAGTCGGTATTGTATATAGACCCCCAGTGAGTATTGTGTATATAGCCCCCAGTGGGTATTGTATATAGACCCCCAGTGGGTATTGTGTATAGACCCCCAGTGGGTATTGTGTATATAGACCCCCAGTGGGTATTGTGTATATAGACCCCCAGTGAGTATTGTGTATATAGCCCCCAGTGGGTATTGTGTGTATAGACCCCCAGTGGGTATTGTGTATATAGACCCCCAGTGGGTATTGTGTGTATAGACCCCCAGTGGGTATTGTGTATATAGACCCCCAGTGGGTATTGTGTATATAGACCCCCAGTGGGTATTGTGTATATAGACCCCCAGTGGGTATTGTGTATATAGACCCCCAGTGGGTATTGTGTATATGGACCCCCAGTGGGTATTGTGTATATAGACCCCCAGTGGGTATTGTGTATATAGACCCCCAGTGGGTATTGTATATAGACCCCCAGTGGGTATTGTGTATATAGACCCCCAGTGGGTATTGTGTATATAGACCCCCAGTGGGTATTGTGTATATAGACCCCCAGTGGGTATTGTGTATATAGACCCCCAGTGGGTATTGTGTATATAGACCCCCAGTGGGTATTGTACATAGACCCCCAGTGGGTATTGTGTATATAGACCCCCAGTGGGTATTGTGTATATAGACCCCCAGTGGGTATTGTATATAGACCCCCAGTGGGTATTGTGTATATAGACCCCCAGTGGGTATTGTGTATATAGACCCCCAGTGGGTATTGTGTATAGACCCCCAGTGGGTATTGTATATAGACCCCCAGTGGGTATTGTATATAGATCCCCAGATTGCAGTGGTGATATTGGGAATGGCATTAACAGGAAATCAGAGATACATGCAATAAAAGAACACCTGTAATTATGGGTGATTTTAATCTGCATATGGATTTGTGAAATCAAATTAGTCACAATATCTTGGAGGAGGAACTCCTGGAGTGTGTACGGGATCGTTTTCTGGACCAATAGGTTAGGAACCAACTAGAGAACAGGCCATCCTAGACTGGGTACTGTGTAATGAGAAAGGAATCATTGGCAATCTAGTTGTGCGAGACCCCTTGGGGATGAGCAGCCATAATATGACAGAATTTGTCATCAAGGTGGAGTGTGACAGTGGGCAGCACGTGGCGTAGTGGTTAGCACTGGGACTGCAGTGCTGAGGCCCCGGGTTCGAATCCAGGCCCTGGGTCACTGTCCGTGTGGAGTTTGCACATTCTCCCTGTGCCTGCATGGGTTTCACCCCCACAACCCAAAGATATGGATAGGTGGATTGGCCACGTTAAATTGTCCCTTAAATGGAAAAAAAATTGGATACTCTAAATTTATAGAATAAGAAAGATGGAGAGTGACATAGTTGATTCTGAGACCTGAATCGTAATAAAGGGAACTATGATGACATGAGGCGTGAGCTGGCCTTGATCGATTGGGGAATATTGCTTAAAGGGATGGCATTGCTTAGGCAATGGCAAACATTCAAGGAGCGCATGGGGGGAACTGCGACAATTGTTTATTCCTGTCTGGCCCAAACAGGAAAGGTGGCCAATCCATGACTTACAAGGGAAATTAGAGATAGTATTCAATCCAAGGAAGAAGCATTCAAATTGGGTAAGTAAAACAACAGGTTTGAGAATTGGGATCTGTTTAGAATTCAACAAAGAAGGACCAAGGGATTGATTAAGAAGGGGAAAATAGAGTACGAGAGTAAGCTTGTAGGGAACGTAAAAACTGACTGTAAATGTTTCTATAGGTATGTGAAGAGAAAACGATTGGTGAAGACAAATGTAGGTCCCTTACAGTCAGAAACGGGAATAATGGGGGGGGGGGGGACACACAAAGATATGGTTGAGTAACTAAACACATACTTTGGTTCCGTCTTCACAAATGAGGACACACATAAGATATCAGAAATGTTGGGGAACGCAGGGTTTAGTGAGAGGGAGGAACTGAAGAAGATCAATATTAGTAGAGAAATGGGGAAATTGATGGGATTGAAGGCTGATAAATCCCCAGGGCCTGATAATCTACATCCCAGATAATTTAAGGAAGTGGCTCTCGAAGCAATGGATGCATTGGTGGTCATCTTCCAAAGTTTCAAAGACTCTGGAACAGTTCCTACAGATTGGAGGGTAGCTAATGTAACCCCACTATTTAAAATGGGAGGTAGAGAGATAACACGGATTTATAGACCAGGAAGCCTGACGTCGGTAGTGGGAAAAGTTCTAGAATCCATTATCAAAGATTTTATAGCAGAGAACTTAGAAAACAGTGGGAGAATCAGACAGAGTCAGCATGGATTTATGAAGGGGAAATGATGCTTGACAATCAATAAAAGCAAATTACTGAGGATGCTGGCATCTGAAATGAAAGAGAAAATGCTGGAAAATCTCAGCAGGTCTGGCTTTCCCTACAGATGCTGCCCGACCTGCTGAGATTTTCCAGCATTTTCTCTTTCGTTTCATGCTTGACAATCTGTTGGAATTCTTCAATGATGTAACTAGTAGAGTTGATGAGGGGGAGCCAGTGGATGTGATCTATTTGGACTTTCAGAAGGCTTTCGACAAAGCCCCAGATAAGAGATTAGTGTGTAAAATTAAAGCACATGGGGTTGGGGGTACTGTATTGAGATGGATAGAAAACTGGTTGGCAGACAGGAAACAAAGATTAGGAATTAAGGGATCTTTTTACAAGTGGCAGGCAGTGACTAGTGGGGTATCACAGGAATCGGTGCTGGGACCCCAGTTATTCACAATATATATTAATGCTGTGGATGAGGAAATAAAATTTAATATCTCCAAATTTGTAGATGACAGCAAGTTGGGTGGGAGGGTGAGCTGTGAGGAGGATGCAGAGATCCTTCAGTGTGGTTTGGACAAGTTGAGTGAGTGGGCACATGAATGGCAGATGCAGTATAATTTGGATAAATGAGGTTATCCACTTTGTAGCAAAAATGGGAAGGCAGACTACTACCTGAATGGCCAAAAATTAGGAGAGGGGCCAAAAGAGAAAATGCTGGAAAATCTCAGCAGGTCTGGCAGCATCTGTAGGGAGAGAAAAGAACTAACGTTTCGAGTCCAGATGACTCTTTGGCAAAGCTAAAAGGCATAGAAAGTGGAAGATATTCATACTGTAGGGTGAGGGAATGAAAGATGAGTCACAGTTGGAGAAACCAAGGGAAAAGAGTGCTAAAGGCAGTCCCCAGAGAGAATAAAAGGTGTGAAAGGATTACCCTCTGATTTTAGTTTCTCTGCTGTTTGGCCTTTCACATTGTTTATTCTCTCTGGGGACTGCCATTAGCACTCTTTTCCCTTAGTTTCTGTGGCTATGACTCATTTTTAATTCCCTTGCTCCACAGTATAAATATCTCCCACTTTCCATGTGTTTTAGCTTTGACAAAGGGTTATCTGGACTCGAAACGTTAGCTCTTTTCTCTCCCTACAGATGCTGCCAGACCTGTTTTTCTGATTTTCCAGCGTTTTCTCTTTGGTTTCAGATTCCAGCATCCGCAGTAATTTGCTTTTATTTAATTAGGAGAGGGGAATGTGCAACGAGACCTGGGTGTCCTCATACACCAGTCGCTGAAGGTAAGCATGCAGCTACAGCAGGCGGTAAAGAAGGCCAATGGTACGCTGCCCTTCATTGCGAGAGGTTTCGAGTACAGGAGCAGGGATGTCTTGCTGCAATTATACAGGGCCTTGGTGAGGCCACACCTGAAATATTGTGTGTAGTTTTGGTCTCCTTATCTGAGGAAGGATGATCATGCTCAAGAGGGAGTGTAGCGAAGGTTTACCAGGCTGATTCCTGGGGTGGCAGGATGGGTTTATGAGGAAGATTTAGTCAGTTAGGATTGTATTCGCTGGAGTTCAGAAGAATAAGAGGGGATCTCATAGAAACCTATAAAATTCTAACAGGACTGGACAGGGTAGATGCCGGAAGGATGTTCCCGATGGTGGAGGTATTCTGAACCAGGGGTCACAGTCTGAGGATACAGGTGTGGTAGTCTGTGTAGAGGTAATAGGTACTTAGTAATGCTGGAACACCATTGGTAGATAATGTATGCTTTCCATTGGTCGATTCTGTATGGTAGCTCCGCCCTGCAAGGCGGGGTATAAGAGCCCGTGACGCCCCAGCAACTTTCTTTCTGTACCTGAGCTGCTGGGGGGGGGGGGGAAACATCTAGCTTATTAAAGCCTTCAGTTGGACTACAACCTCGCTTTAGTAGTCATTGATCGTGACTGCTTAGAGTTAGATGAAGAGAAATTGGGTGGCACAGTGGTTAGCACTGCTGCCTCACAGCTCCAGGGTCCTGGATTCAATTCCGGCCTCGGTTGACTGTGTGGAGTTTGCGCTTTCTCCCCGAGTCTGCGTGGGTTTCCTCCGGATGCTCTGGTTTCCTCCCACAGTCCAAAGATGTGCAGGTTAGGTGGATTGGCCGTGCTAAATTGACCTTAGTGTCCAAAAGGTTAGGTGGGGTTACTGGGTTACAGGGATAGGGTGGAGGTGTGGGCTTAGGTAGGGTGCTCTTTCCAAGGGCCGGTGCAGACTCAATGGGCCGAATGGCCTCCTTCTGCACTGTAAATTCTATGATTCTATGAAATTTCTTCACCTGGAGAGTGGTGAGCTTGTGGAATTCATTACCACAGAAAGTAATCGAGGCCAATCAAGAAGCAGTTAGATATCACACTTGGGGCAACGGGGAATCGAAGGATATTAGGGAAAGTGGGATTAGGCGATTGAGTTGGATGATCAGCCATGATCATTATGAATGGTGAAGCAGGCTCGAAGGGCAGAATGGCCTCCTGCCTGTATGTTCTATGTTTCTATGCTGAGAGGCTCAATAAATTGTTTTTTAATTTAGTTTAGTTTGGTTTGGAAGAATGAGAGGTGATCTCATTGAAACACGCAAAGGGTTTTACAGGATGGATGCTAAGTGACTGTTTCATCTCACTGTGCGGAGTGGACAGGAAAACTGAGTTAAAACCCAGGATCAGCCATGATGGTGTTGAATGGCGGAGCTGCTCGATGGGCGGAGTTGCTCGATGGGCAGAGCTGCTCGATGGGCGGAGCTGCTCGATGGGCGGAGCTGCTCGATGGGCGGAGCTGCTCAATGGGCGGAGCTACCTGATGGGCGGAGCTTCTCGATGGGCAGAGCTGCTCGATGGGCGGAGCTGCTCGATGGGCGGAGCTTCTCGATGGGCGGAGCTGCTCGATGGGCGGAGCTGCCTGATGGGCGGAGCTGCTTGATGGGCGGAGCTCCTATTTCTTGCCTCCTTGTGGAAGGGGGCAGTGAACTTGGAGGAGAGAGAAACATGATGGTTTGAGATGAAGGTTGACATTACTGAGCGTGAGAAAGTGTTTGATGCAACAATGCTGGCAGTACATTCCAGACCACAGCAATTCACTGTACCAAAACTTTCTCCTCATATCTCCTCCTTTATTTTAAATAATTTTATTTCATAATAATAATCTTTATTATTGTCACAAGCAGGCTTACATTAACACTGCAATGAGGTTGCTGTGAAAATCTTAATCGCCACATTCCAGTGCCTGTTCTTAAAGTTACAAAAGCAGAATGGAGATGGAAAGTCCTTCATCCATCTCACTACCTGCTTGAATCCAATGGTCTCCACAAGTCAGACATACAAGGTCCACACTGACAAGAAAAGGCAGTGCACCTCATCTTGTGCTCAACTGACGCTTCATCTTAGTCGAAAGGCCACATTATTCTTGTAAACCTGTGTCCCTGATAATTTCCCTTCCTGCCCGTATGATGCGACCATCAATTCACTCAGAGACACGAGTTGAAGTAAACTGTGGCTTTAATCGACTTACAACTGAGCCTGCCTGCGACTAGCTGAACTGAAGGCAGGCTCGCAAGACCACAGCACTTTATACTTCCTGCTGGGGGCGGAGCCAAGGATGGAGCCCTATACATGCTCCTCATCTCCCCCTGTGGGCAGAGCAGCGCAACGGCGCACAGATGGAGCCCACAGGGACACAGTAATATACAGTGTGGATTTATAGGTTATACATTCACCACACCGTATCCCCAGTCTACCCAACAAAACCCTTTGTAAATCCCTGTAACCACCATCCCCTTCTCAATTGCTGGCTGAATGCTAACATTGTCAAGTTTATTAGCTCAGTAACATGTGTGTATTTTTACTTTGTAAAAGTTTAATGAGTTTTCAATAAATTACATTGTTATTTAAAGCAGATGCTAATTATTAATGTAAAAGTATAACATTAAATGAGAAAAGTATTGTCAATATTTTCATGCACTAACACTTACACAGTGAATATACATTAAAATCTTTGTGATTCTTGGGGGGGATTTTGTTGTTTTTGAATCTATTTCTCAACCTTTGCTTCTCTATTCAGGTATTTTACATATTTGACCCTCTGGAATTTAACAGATTTAATATCTAGAGTCTGCATTTATTTTTCTTGTTTCTTTCAAATTGTTTTTTGGTTAATTGGTTTATTGATCAGACTCCGTGCTCTCTCTCTCTCTGGTAGTTAAAAAGTGCTGATGTTCAGGAACAGCTGGTTTCCTGCAGTTTCATTGCAGCAGCGAGAGAGAGGAATAGTCAGAGAGAGGGGGGAGAGAAACAGCCAGAGACAGAGAGACAGAAACAGCGATAGTCAGAGAGAGGGGGAGAGAAACAGCCAGAGACAGAGAGACAGAAACAGCGATAGTCAGAGAGAGGGGGAGAGAAACAGCCAGAGATAGAGAGACAGAAACAGCGAGGCAGAAAAATAGCGAAAGACAGACAGAAAGGAGGTGAGAGACACATCGACACGGCAAAGACACAGAGAAATAGACCGAGAGAGAAATGGACTAAAAGAGTGGGGAGAGAGAGGGAGTGAGACTGGGCTGAGTGAGAGGGAGGGAGGGAGAGAGAGAGATTGGGCTGAGGAGTGAATGAGACGGAGGGAGGGAGGCTGAGTGGGTGAGAGGGAGGAAGGCTGAGTGAGAGAGGGAGGGAGGGAGGCTGAGTGGGTGAGAGGGAGGGAGGGAGGCTGAGTGGGAGGGAGGGAGGGAGGCTGAGTGGGTGAGAGGGAGGGAGGGAGGCTGAGTGGGTGAGAGGGAGGGAGGGAGGAAGGCTGAGTGAGAGAGGGAGGGAGGCTGGAGGGAGGGAGGCTGGGCTGAGTGAGTGAGAGGGACGGAGGGAGGGAGGCTGAGTGAGAGGGAGGGACGGAGGGAGGGAGGGAGGCTGGGCTGAGTGGGTGAGAGGGAGGCTGAGTGGGAGGGAGGGAGAGAGGCTGAGAGGGACGGAGGGAGGGAGGAGGGAGGCTGAGAGGGACGGAGGGAGGGAGGAAGGGAAGCTGAGTGAGAGGGAGGGAGGGAGGCTGAGTGAGAGGGAGGGAGGGAGGCTGAGTGGGTGAGAGGGAGGCTGAGTGGGAGGGAGGGAGAGAGGCTGAGAGGGACGGAGGGAGGGAGGGAAGCTGAGTGAGAGGGAGGGAGGGAGGGAGGAAGGGAAGCTGAGTGAGAGGGAGGGAGGGAGGGAGGCTGAGTGAGAGGGAGGGAGGGAGGGAGGCTGTGGGTGAGAGGGAGGCTGAGTGGGAGGGAGGGAGAGAGGCTGAGAGGGACGGAGGGAGGGAGGGAAGCTGAGTGAGAGGGAGGGAGGGAGGAAGGGAAGCTGAGTGAGAGGGAGGGAGGGAGGGAGGGAGGGAGGAAGGGAAGCTGAGTGAGAGGGAGGGAGGGAGGCTCCGTTTCCTGCCCACATTCCCTCTGCCTTTCCTGTGGATGCGGATGGAGATGCCGGGATGCAGGGCTGTGCTGTTGGCTGCCCGCTGCCCGGGGATGGAGAGCTGGTCATTGCTGCTGCTGCTGCTGCTGGGTCTGTCCCCAGCAGCCAGCTCCCAACTCCTCAGCGGTAAGTTCATACAATCAACTCAACTGGCGGCACCTTCCTCCCACTTTCCATCTGGGAGCTCCTGGGAATGTTTCATCCTGAAATCCTGGCAATGATTGGAGTGGGAGCCGAGTGACTCCAGAATCTCTGGGATATGGGATTGGGAGCTGGGTGATTCACGAATCTCTGGGATTTGGGAGCTGGGTGATTCCGGAATCTCTGGCATTTGGGAGCTAGGTGATTCCAGAATCTCTGGGATTTGGGAGTTGGGTGATTCCAGAATCTCTGGAATATGGGATTGGGAGCTGGGTGATTCCAGAATCTCTGGGATTTGGGAGCTGGGTGATTCTGGAATCTCTGGGATTTGGGAGCTGGGTGATTTTGGAATTTATGGGATTTGGGAGCTGGGTGATTTTGGAATCTATGGGATTTGGGAGCTGCGTGATTCCAGAATCTCTGGGATTTGGGAGCTGGGTGATTCTGGAATCTCTGGGATTTGGGAGCTGGGTGATTCTGGAATCACTGCGATTTGGGAGCTAGGTGATTCCAGAATCTCTGGGATTTGGGAGCTGGGTGATTCTGGAATCTCTGGCATTTGGGAGCTAGGTGATTCCAGAATCTCTGGGAGTTGGGTGATTCCAGAATCTCTGGGATATGGGATTGGGAGCTTGGTGATTCCAGAATCTCTGGCATTTGGGAGCTGGGTGATTCTGGAATCTCTGGCATTTGGGAGCTAGGTAATTCCAGAATCTCTGGGAGTTGGGTGATTCCAGAATCTCTGGGATATGGGATTTGGGAGCTGTGTGATTCCAGAATCTCTGGGATTTGAGAGCTGGGTGATTCTGGAATCACTGCGATTTGGGGGCTAGGTGATTCCAGAATCTCTGGGATTTGGGAGCTGGGTGATTCCGGAATCTCTGGCATTTGGGAGCTGGGTGATTCCAGAATCTCTGTGATTTGGGAGTTGGGTGATTCCAGAATCTCTGGGATATGGGATTGGGAGCTGGGTGATTCCAGAATCTCTGGGATTTGGGAGCTGGATGATTCTGGAATCTCTGGGATTTGGTAGCTGGATGATTCCAGAATCTATGGGATTTGGGAGCTGTGTGATTCCAGAATCTCTGGGATTTGGGAGCTGGGTGATTCTGGAATCTCTGGGATTTGGGAGCTGGGTGATTCTGGATTCTCTGGGATTTGGGAGCTGGGTGATTCCGGAATCTCTGGGATTTGGGAGCTAGGTGATTCCGGAATCACTGGGATTTGGGAGCTAGGTGATTCCAGAATCTCTGGGATATGGGATTGGGATCTGGGTGAATCCAGAATCTCTGGGATATGGGATTGGGATCTGGGTGATTCAGGAATCTCTGGGATTTGGGTGCTCAGTGACTCCGCAATTGCTGGGATATGGGATTGGGAGCTGGATGATTCCAGAATCTGGGATTTGGGAGCTGGGTGATTCTGGAATCTCTGGGATTTGGGAGCCATGTGACTCCGGAATCTCCGGGTTTGGGAGTTGGGTGAATCCGGAATTTCTGAGATTGGGAGTTTAGTGAATCCGGAATCTCTGGGATTGGGAGTTTAGTGAATCCGGAATCTCTGGGATTGGGAGCTGGGTGAATCTGGAATCTCTGGGATTGGGAGCTGGGTGAATCTGGAATCTCTGGGATTGGGAGCTGGGTGAATCTGGAATCTCTGGGATTGGGAGTTTAGTGAATCCGGCATCTTTCAGTCAATGCAGACTGGCAATTTCTGCTTCTCTCTCTGGGCGGCTCCAGTTTATCAAATAAACATTCAGACTAAAGAAAAGGAAAACTTCCAAAATTTCCATTTGCCTCTGCTTTTACATTTTTTGCTCACTAGGGGTGAGGGGTATTGGGGCTCAGAGGGTCAATAGGGATTGGGGTGAGAGGGTCAATAGGGATTGGGTGAGAGAGGCAATAGGGATGGGAGTGAGAGGGGCAATAGGGATTGGGGTGAGAGGGGCAATAGGGATTGGGGTGAGAGGGGAAATAGGGATTGGGGTGAGAAGGGCAATAGGGATTGGGGTGAGAGAGGCAATAGGGATTGGGCTGAGAGGGGCAATAGGGATTGGGGTGAGAGGGGCAATAGGGATTGGGGTGAGAGGGTCAATAGGGATTGGGGTGGGAGGGTCAATAGGGATTGGGGTGAGAGGGGCAATAGGGATGGGGTGAAAGGGGCAATAGGGATGGGAGTGAGAGGATCAATAGGGATTGGGGTGAGAGAGGCAATAGGGATGGGAGTGAGAGGGGCAATAGGGATTGGGCTGAGAGGGGCAATAGGGATTGGGGTGAGAGGGGCAATAAGGATTGGGGTGAGAGGGGCAATAGGGATTGGGGTGAGAGGGTCAATAGGGATTGGGGTGAAAAGGGTCAATAGGGATTGGGGTGAGAGGGGCAATAGGGATTGGGGTGAGAGGGGCAATAGGGATTGGGGTGAAAGGGGCAATAGGGATGAGAGTGGCTGGGGCAATAGAGATTGGGGTGAGAGGGGCAATAGGGATTGGGGTGAGAGGGGCAATAGGGATTGGGGTGAGAGAGGCAATAGTGATGGGGTGAGAGGGGCAATAGGGATGGGGTGGCTGGGGCAATAGGGATTGGGGTGAGAGGGGCAATAGGGATTGGGGTGGGAGGGTCAATAGGGATCGGGGTGAGAGGGGCAATAGGGATAGTGGTGAGAGGGTTAATAGGGATGGGGGTGAGAGGGGCAATAGGGATGGGGGTGAGAGGGGCAATAGGAATGGGGCTGAGAGGGGCAATAGGGATGGGGGTGAGAGGGGCAATAGGGATTGGGGTGAGAGAGGCAATAGGGATTGGGGTGAGAGGGGCAATGGGGATTGGGGTGAGAGAGGCAATAGGGATTGGGATGAGAGGGGCAATAGGGATTGGGGTGAGAGAGGCAATAGGGATGGGGTGAGAGGGGCAATAGGGATTGGGGTGAGAGGGGCAATAGGGATTGGGGTGAGAGAGGCAATAGGGATGGGATGAGAGGGGCAATAGGGATTGGGGTGAAAGAGGCAATAGGGATTGGGGTGAGAGAGGCAATAGGGATTGGGGTGAGAGAGGCAATAGGGATTGGGGTGGCTGGGGCAATAGGGATTGGGGTGAGAGGGGCAATAGGGATTGGGGTGAGAGAGGCAATAGGGATGGGGTGAGAGGGGCAATAGGGATTGGGGTGAGAGAGGCAATAGGGATTGGGGTGAGAGAGGCAATAGGGATTGGGGTGGCTGGGGCAATAGGGATTGGGGTGAGAGGGGCAATAGGGATTGGGGTAAGAGAGGCAATAGGGATGGGGTGAGAGGGGCAATAGGGATTGGGGTGAGAGAGGCAATAGGGATTGGGGTGAGAGAGGCAATAGGGATGGGGGTGAGAGGGTCAATAGGGATTGGGGTGAGAGGGGCAATAGGAATGGGGTGAGAGGGGCACTAGGGATGGGGGTGAGAGGGGCAATAGGGATTGGGGAAGAGAAGGGGTGATCCCAACAATTCCACTCCTCTAACAGGGTTAAATGGGCTTTAATGGTTAAATGATGAGGATACGTTACAAATACGAGACTAGTATTCTCTTGAACGTGGAAAGTTAAGCAATCATATTGAGGTGTTTACGATGATTAAACAAGGTCGATGGAGAGAAGGTGGGGAGGATACGGGGAGGGGGTGGGGAGAGGGTGGGGGGGGGGGGGGGGGTGATTCCAGAACAAGGGAGAAGAACCTTAAAACTGGAGCCAGCTGTTCAGGGGGCTGTCAGGAATCATTTATTAATTTGAAGGGAAATCTGCAACTTTCCCACAAACCCTTCAAGCCTGATGTTGGTGCTCAATTGAAAATATCAAAACATGAAAATATTTTTAATGAGCTCGTGTTAATCACATGGACCTAATGATTTGCATCTCTGGGTTTTAAATTGGTAAATGAGGAATTTGCAGATGCTTCATCCATAAACTTCCAAAGCTATCCTTTCAGGATTTTTTTAGATGAAATTACAAATATAACTCGTCCATGATTTAAGAAAGATGAGAGAGAAACAGGAAGTGATCAATCTGATCAGTCTAACGTGCTGTGGGCAATATTTGGAGTCTATCATTAAGGACGGACTAACTTTGAGAAATTTCAGCTTATAAGCAAAAAGGAACAGCAGTTTCTATAAAGTCAGTTATGTTTAACTTAGTAAAGTAATTTTATTGAAGTAATTCAAGTCTCGGACAGGAGACTGTCTAATGTGTGTCATTTATATGGACTTAATATTAATATTCAGAATGCCTGAGAATTTGGGTATAATTGAATGAGGTGAATGTTCTGACTGGTTTTGGCATCTCCATCTTTCTCTGTTAACATGAGAAAATCAATTGAGTATCTGACCACAAACCTCAGCAGAGAAAGATCGGCAGCTAACTCCATGATCAGTTTTATTTGAGGAAGCATTTACTCAACTTCATCACTGACTTTGACACACTCCAACTCCAGCACATTTTAAATTATCATTTTCTTTGGTTAAATTTCAGAGCATTAGTGAATTAGAAGGCAGTGATAATGGACTCCAGAGAGCAGGACTGTTCCCTTGAAATAGAAATTTTTCACTGATTGAACTTTCATTAATTTCTCTGTTGTCAGTTTTCCTTTCTTATATTTCCCGTTTCCGCTCATCGGTAGTTTATATGTGGTGCCCGGAAGACGAGGGTCAGGTGGCTACTTGGCCATGGTGGGCACCATAGTCGGGCACAATCTCATCTCCACCTGACATCCACACATTTGGGACCACTGAGTCAGAGAGGAGATGGGTAGCGCGATTCTCCGGAAACATTTGTGAGTGTGGTAGGGAGCGGGAACTGCCACGAGCTTCCCACCGCTCAGCCCAGCGAGGCCAGCAACGCTATTCAACGTTAATTGGTCCACCTAACGAGGCCTCACGGGCTTCTCGCCGCAAATGGAGGCTCGCCAGCAGATTCACCAGGACCGCGCTTGCCAGCTCTCCGCTAACAAGGTCGAGCAGCACTTACACAGCCAGCTCCACTCAGCTCGCAGCCATGATGCCGAGGAGACCGGCCCCAAGGTTTGGAGATGCAGACATGGGGAGTCTCCTGGATACATTGGAGGCCAGGAGGGATGTCCTGTTCCCCTGATGGTCCTGGAGGATGAGCCACAGGACAGCCAGTGCTGCCAGGGACAAAGTGGCAGCAACCGTCAGCTTGGGAAGTGTAACCAGGAGCACCGGCCCCAAGTACCATAAGAAGGTCAACAACCTGCACGGGGCAGCATGGGTGAGCTGACACCAACGCCACCCCCCGCACCCCACGAGACTTTCTGCCCCACGTTAGCATCCACCCCACAAACCCTCCATGCGGCCCCAGACCCTCCCTTCACCTCCCACCCCCACTACTGTGACCCATGCATGTGGCTAACGATGCCCTCTCTGTGTCTCCGTAGGAGAAGTTCGCCCACAATCGCCGGGTAAGGGCCCAGACTGGTGCTGGGGTGCTTTAATGGTCCTCATGCATTTGGTCTGAACTGAACAGAAACATATTTTAAATTGTGGCTTGTGCCAGAAAACATGATTTGTGTTCAACAAAACTGATAGTTTGTTGAGGGGAGAATGAGGAAATGCAGAGGGTTCAGTATATAAGACCATAAGACCTTAAACATAGGAGCAGGATGAGGCCATTCGGCCCATCGAGTCTGCTCCGCCATTCAATCATGGCTGATATTTTCTCATCCCCATTCTCCTGCCTTCTCCCCATAACCCCTGATCCCCTTATTGATCAAGAACCTATCTATCTCTGTCTTAAAGACACCCAGTGATTTGGCCTCCACAGCCTTCTGCGGCAAAGAGTTCCACAGATTCACCACCCTCTGGCTGAAGAAATTCCTCCTCTGTTTTAAAATATTGTCTCTTTAGTCTGAGATGGTCTCCTCTGCTTCTAGTTTTTCCTGCAAGTGTCCACTCTATCTCCATGTCCACTCTATCCAGGCCTCGCAGTATCCTGTAAGTTTTAATAAGATCCCCCCTCATCCTTCTAAACTCCAACGAGTACAGACCCAAAGTCCTCAACCGTTCCTCATATGACAAGTTCTTCATTCCAGGGATCATTCTTGTGAACCTCCTCTGGACCCTTTCCAAGGCCAGCACATCCTTCCTTAGATACGGGGCCCAAAACTGCTCACAATACTCCAAATGGGGTCTGACCAGAGCCTTATACAGCCTCAGAAATACATCCCTGGTCTTGTACTCTAGCCCTCTCGACATGAATGCTAACATTGCATTTGCCTTCCTAACTGCCGACTGAACCTGCACGTTAACCTGAAGAGAATCGTGAACAAGGACCCCCAAGTCCCTTTGTGCTTCTGATTTCCTAAGCATTTCCCCATTTAGAAAATAGTCTATGCCTCCATTTCTCCTTCCAAAGTGCATAACCTCACACTTTTCCACATTGTATTCCATTTGCCACTTCATTGCCCACTCTCCTAGCCTGTCCAAGTCCTTCTGCAGCCCCCTGCTTCCTCAATACTACCTGTCCCTCAACAGATCTTTGTGTCATCTGCAAACTTAGCAACAGTGCCTTCAGTTCCTTCTTCCAGATCATTAATGTATATTGTGAGATGTTGTGATCCCAGCACTGACCCCTGATGCACACCATTGGTCACCGGCTGCCATCTGGAAAAAGACCCCTTTATCCCCACTCTCTGCCTTCTGCCAGTCAGCCAATCCTCTATCCATGCCAGGATCTTACCCTTAACACCATGGGCTCTTAATTTATTTAACAGTCTCCTATGCGTCACCTTGTCAAACGCCTTCTGGAAATCTAAATAAATCACGTCCACTGGTTCTCCTTTGTCTAACTTCCTTGTTACTTCCTCAAAGAACTCTAACAGTGTTGTCAGACATGACCTCCCCTTGACAAAGCTGTGCTGACTCAGTCCTATTTTACCATGCACTTCCAAGTACTCCGCGATTTCATCTTTAATAACGGACTCTAAAATCTTACCAATGACCGAAGTCAGGCTAACCGGCCGATAATTTCCCATCTTCTGCCTCCCTCCCTTCTTAAACAGGGGTGTTAAATTAGTCACTTTCCAGTCCTCTGGGACCCTTCCTGACTCCAGTGATTCCTGAAAGATCACCACCAATGCCTCCACAATCTCCTCAGCTATCTCTTTCAGACACTGGGGTGTAGTCCATCCAGTCCAAGTGATTTATCCACCTTCAGACCTTTTAGTTTCCCAGAACCTCCCCCTTAGTAATGGTCACTGCACTCAGCTCTGCCCCCTGGTTCTCCTGGAGCTCTGGTATCCCACTGAAGGCTTCCACCGTGAAGAATGATGCAAAGTAACTATTCAGTTTGTCTGCCATTTCTTTGTTTCCTATTATTACTTCTCCAGCCACATTTTCCAGGGGTCCAATGTGTATTTTGTATCTCTTACCTTTTATATATTCAAAAACACTCTTCCTATCTTCCTTTATATTGCTAGCTAGCTTGCACTCATATTTCATCTTCTCCTCCTTTATTGCTTTTTTAGTTGTCCTCTGCTCGCCTTTAAAGGCTTCCCAATCCTCGGGCTTCCCGCTAATCTCGCCACTTTGTATGCTTTTTCTCTTGCTTCTATGCTTCCTTTACTTCCCTCATCAGCCATGGATGCCTTGTTCTCCCCTCAGATCCCATCCCAAGCTGGTGGGCTATTGGGGGTCTTTTTTCCGGCAATCCTGAATATTGGCTGAGATCCCGCTCCGTTAGTCGCTGTATTTGGGTGTGGGACAGGGGGAGGGCAGATCCACTGGCATTCACATCCGCGATAGATACAACTGAGCTGGAGGAGGCGACACCACCCAGTGCCATGCGAAAGCCAGTGGATACCCCCCCCCCCGCCCTCAACTCCATTGGATGCCCCCCCCCCCGTCCCAACTCCAGTCAGTCCCACACCCAAATGCAGCGACTAACAGACAGGCATCTCAGTCAATATTCAGGATGGGCTGGGTGATTTGGTGGAATTCTTCTGCCTCGAGAAGGTGAAGTTCGCGGTGAGGGGGGTCAATCGATGGGTTCCATCGTAGATGACGCCGTTTATTTTGCGCTTCTGGTCACTGTTAGCTGTTAATGGGGGAGGTAACTGGGGGTGGGGGATGGTTCTGGGGCGGGTTATTTCTGTTTTTGGGGTTGCTGTTATATTTTGTATATTTTCGGATATATGTGTTGATACTGTTGTCTTTTGTAAACATTTTGATATAAAACGTTAAAATTTCAATAAAAATATTGTTTAAAAAAAGAGACGGTGAAGTACACCATGAGGTTCTACTCGAGGGGCGGGATTCTCCATTCTGGGGACTAAGCCCCCAACGCCGACTGGAAAACCGGCATCAACCACTCCGGCATCAACAGCCCCCGGGTTAGTTTGAGGGCAGAGAGATTGGCGTCGCTCCAGCCAGCGGCGAAGGGCCGGCGCGAGTTCGCGCATGCGCGGAACGGCCGGTGTGATCTCGCGCATGCGCGGAATGGCCGCTTATTTCCGTGGGCATGCGCGGGGTTTCTCTTCTTCGCTCCGGCCCCCAGGCAATATGGCGGAGCTCTACAGGGGCGGCCCGGTGCGGAGGAAAGAAGGCCCCCCACGGAACCAGCCCGCCCACAGATCGGTAGGCCCCGATTGCGGGCCAGGCCACCGTGGCCCCCCCTCCCGAGGATCGGATCCCCGCCGCGCCCACCCACCCAGGACTGCCCCCGCACACTTACCTACCAGTTCCCGCTGTGCGTGAGGTGAGTAATTCACGCTGGTGGGAGTGGGCCCATAAGGGCCCGGAGAATCGTCGGGAGGGGGGGCGCTGTCAATGGCACCCGACCGGCGTGGCGGGAATCCCGCCGGCCCCTGAAAATTGGCGCCAGAGAATTGGGCAGCCGGCGTTGAGGTGTGATTCGCGCTTCCCCCCGGGGATTGTCCGACCCGGCGGGGGGTTGGAGAATCCCAGCCGAGATATCAGTCATTCATTTCCTACTTTAAGGAGCTTGTCAACATCCATTGTTAGAGGCAAGTGGGCTTTTGGTTAAGTTTTGTTTTCTGTTTCGGGGGTTGTTAAGTTTGGAGTTTCATTTTTTGTGCGTTGTAGTTTTACTTTGTTAGAATGAAAAATGTTCTGAATAAGAATATTTTAAAAAAAGAACGGAAAGGTACCAGGTGTAGCATTGCTATTGGCTCAAGAAAACGTAATTAATTCTACCAACCACGAAGGAGTTAGCCAAAGCCAACTCTGCAAAATCCCAAAAACTCTGTGATAAACTCTGGAGAGTAATTCAGGGACCATAAACATTCATTATTGAGACTTTCTCTGTCCACCGAGTCATTAATGGCCACATATCCTCCATCCTTGTCCTGAGCACAAGGGATGTTTTTGTTGACCATAATTCCGATGCTCAATGAGAAATAAGTGAAGAAAACTTTCCCCACCCAATCCGTTTCAATTTTAAGTGTTCCCTATCATCCAACTGAGTTTCTTGTAACAGAGTGAAATGAAATGAAATGAAAATCGCTTATTGTCACGAGTAGGCTTCAATGAAGTTACTGTGAAAAGCCCCTAGTCGCCACATTCCGGCGCCTGTTCGGGGAGGCTGGTATGGGAATTGAACCGTGCTGCTGGCCTGCCTTGGTCTGCTTTAAAAGCCAGCGATTTAGCCCAGTGTGCTGAACCAGCCCCAGTAATACCAGTAGTAATATCTACTTTCTCCTTAAGGAAGGAGAGAATCTTTTTCCTTTTTGATGGGATGATGAAAACCCCGTACATTCCATGAGCAAGATTGATTGTCATCATGACATGGGCCACAGAAGGAGAGTAGGACTGGATTTTCTGGCCACAATCGGGCCAGCATCAGAACAATGCTCTCCCAACTCATAATGCACCAGACGCTCCATAATATCCACAAAATCCATGGCGGCACGGTGGCACAGTGGTTAGCACTGCTGCCTCACAACGCCAGGGATCCGGGTTCAATTCCGACCTTGAGTCACTGTCTGTGCGGTGTCTACACGTTCTCCCCGTGTCTGCGTGGGTTTCCTCCAGGTGCTCCGGTTTCCTCCCACAGTCCAAAGATGTGCAGTGTAGGTGGATTGGCCATGATAAATTGCCCCTCAGTGCCCAAAGTTGTGCAGGTTAGGTGGGGTTATGGGGATAGTATGGGAGTGTAGGCCTAGGTCCTGTGCGCTTTTGGAGGGTCGGTGCAGACTTGATGGGCTGAATGGCCTCCTTCTGGAGTTTAAGGATTCTATGAAAAAGTTCCTTTTATGCATATAAGACCTGTCTGTACCCATGCAAGAAAACACCAACAACATAAAGACCCCATTATAATAATAAAATGCAAAACAATCATTCCAATAATATTTCTCAGGGGTATTGAGTACAAGAGTAGGCAGGTCATGTTACAGTTGTATAAGACTTTGGTTCGGCCACATTTGGAATACTGCGTGCAGTTCTGGTTGCCACATTACCAGAAGGATGTGGATGCCTTGGAGAGGGTGCAGAGGAGGTTCACCAGGATGTTGCCTGGTATGGAGGGCGCTAGCTATGAAGAAAGGTTGAATGGATTAGGATTATTTTCATTAGAAAGACAGAAATTGAGGGGGGACCTCATTGAGGTCTACAAAATCATGTGAGATATAGACAGGGTGGATAGCAAGAAGCTTTTTCCTAGAGTGGGGGACTCAATTACTAGGGGGTCATGAGTTCAAGGTGAGAGGGGAAAAGTTTAAGGGAGATATGCATAGAAAGCTCCTTCGCAGAGGGTGGTGGGTGCCTGGAACGCATTGCCGGCGGAGTTGGTAGAGGCGGGCACGATAGCGCCATTTAAGATGTATCTGGACAGACACATGAATGGGCAGGGAGCAGAGGGATACAGATCCTTAGAAAATAGCCGCCTGTTTTAGGTAGAGGATCTGGATCGGCGCAGGCTTGGAGGGCCGAAGGGCCTGTTCCTGTGCTGTAATTTTTCTTTGTTCTTTGTTTGACCTTCCTCATTCAGACTGAGGAATCGTAGGGTTAACCCCATGGCCACACCCGCATTACCAGCAGGACACAGAGTACCCAACAAGGAGAGAAAAAGCCAATAAGGGAACGTGAAACAAATGCTCCTCCTGCATTTCTAGCTATCCAGCAGCCACCCTCAGCAATGGTGCCTCGTGTTTCTGTCAGCACTAAGCTGCTGATGCGAAGAAAAAACGTCAGATAATAAATACACACACATCGACCATGATTGATCCAATCGGCTAACAAGCCAATCAGAGTCACTGGAACACTCCAGGAGAAGAAGACAGCATTCCATATAGTGCTCAAATTTTAAATATTTTTGGTCACTAAGGGCAATTTAGCATGGCCAATCCACCTACCCTGCACATCTTTGGACTGTGGGAGGAAACCGGAGCACCCGGAGGAAACCCACGCAGACACGGGGAGAACGTGCAGACTCCGCACAGACAGTGACCCAGCCGGGAACCGAACCTGGGACCCTGGCGCTGTGAAGCCACAGTGCTAACCCATTGTGCTATCATACCACCCGAGTCACTCGCTGTGTGAAAACATTTTGTTTTATATATTTTCTTCTTTTACAAATCACCCCTCGTTCTCAATTCTTCAATGAACTGAAGGAAATCTGCCGTCCTTACCCAGTCTGGCCTGCATGTGACTCCAGACCCATAGCAATGTTGTTGACTCAAAACTGCCCTCAGAAATGGCTGAGAGAGACACTCAATTCAAGGGAAAATAGGGAGGAGCAGTAAATGCTGACCGTGCCAGCGACGCCCACAGTCCATATGAGGAAGAATTCATGTACAAACTCAATAAGATGGCAGTTGAAGGACTTTGTCAGTTTGGGAGTTCACACTCAGTGAAGGATAGTGAGGCTTTCCGAGGGGATAGTGAGGCTTTCCGAGGGGATAGTGAGGCTTTCCGAGGGGATAGTGAGGCTTTCCGAGGGGATAGTGAGGCTTTCCGAGGGGATAGTGAGGCTTTCCGAGGGGATAGTGAGGCTTTCCGAGGGGATAATGAGGCTTTCCAAGGGGATAGTGAGGCTTTCCGAGGGGATAGTGAGGCTTTCCAAGGGGATAGTGAGGCTTTCCGAGGGGATAATGAGGCTTTCCAAGGGGATAGTGAGGCTTTCCAAGGGGATAGTGAGGCTTTCCGAGGGGATAGTGAGGCTTTCCAAGGGGACAGCGCTGATTAATCAGACTGCTGTCTGGCATGAGGAAATGCTAAAACAGGAAAGACTTTTTAACTAGAATGGCGAGATGGCGTGATGTTCGAGGTATTTAAAATTCTTAAAAGTTGGGACAGGTTAGAAGCAGCAAAAGGTCAGAAACAAGAGGAATAAAGAGGGAAGCTCGAGAATTCACGGATCAAGCAAGAACCACATTAATAAGTAAGAATAGATTAAACAAAGGGAGATAAATGATTTATGGAAACAAGGTTGTGATGATTCTGATGATTAGGGGCTGGTTTAACACAGTGGGCTAAACAGCTGTCTTATAATGCAGAACAAGGCCAGCAGCGTGGGTTCAATTCCTGTACCAGCCTCCCCGAACAGGTGCTGGAATGTGGCGACTAGGGGCTTTTCGCAGTAACTTCATTGAAGCCTTGTGACAATAAGCTATTATTATTATTATTCTCTGTGTAGACACTGACCTGTGCCTGAATCACAAAACATCCAATTCTCTCTGTAGCCTCTGAACATGTTAAGCTTTAATGGGACAAACTGAAGATCCTGTTATATTTTGATACTGCCTTCCGGCTGCAATACCGATCAGAGAAAGATATCTGTGCGGAGTCTGCACGTCCTCCCCGTGTGTGCGTGGGTTTCCTCCGGGTGCTTCGGTTTCCTCCCACAGTCCAAAGATGTGCGGGTTAGGTGGATTGGCCATGCTAAATTGCCCGTTGTGTCCTAAAAAAGTAAGGTTAGGAGGGGGGGGGGGTTTGTTGGGTTATGGGTATAGGGTGGATACGTGGATTTGAGTAGGGTGATCATTGCTCGGCACAACATCGAGGGCCGAAGGGCCTGTTCTGTGCTGTACTGTTCTATGTTCTATGTTCTATTTGCCCAAAAGTGCTTCGCCCTTTGAAATGTAACAAAAGATTTTTCCGCTGGTTGCAGTACTGTTATTCACCTCCAGGTGGCGCTGCAAACCATTAATTCCATGAAATATCCGCTGGTGCCACTCCCAGGGATTAAATGGCACTGCATCCATTCAAAAATATTCCTGAAAGGGGCAGCACGGTGGCGCAGTGGGTTAGCACTGCTACCTCACAGCACTGAGGTCCCAGGTTCGATCCCAGCTCTGGGTCACTGTCCGTGTGGAGTTTGCACATTCTCCCCGTGTTTGCGTGGGTTTCGCCCCCACAACCCAAAGATGTGCAGGGTAGGTGGATTGGCCACGCTAAATTGCCCCTTAATCTTTTTCTTCTATACTCTAAATTTAAAACAAAAATATTCCTGAAAGAGGGCGCATTACTCTGGGCGGAATTCTCCGATAAAGGTTTCTAAGTGTTGTAGCGAGCGGGAATTTGCGCAAACTTCCCGGCGCTCAGCTCAGCGAGGCAGCAACCCCTTTTCAAAGTTAATTGATCCACTTAACGAGGCCTGACGGGCTCCTCGTCGCAAATCAAAGCTGGCCAGCTGTTTGGTTGGGACCACCTTTCTGCGCAACCGTTATGGCGCCTCTGTCACTTCCTTCCGCAATGCGGGCTTCCCCTCGGAGTCTTTGCCCATCTCTCCATGCACCACCCCACCCATCCCGTGACGGCCCACCCCTGCAGAGGGTCCCCCAGATGGAGGACCCCACCCCCACCGAACACTGGGCTGGCAATCCCAGCATCCTCGGGTTCTTTGCCTGTCAGCAAAGATGGCTACTCCCCTCCTCGGCTCCCCACAGAAGCCCTGCCGCCAGGTTCTCATTGTTAAAAAGGAGACAAATCAGCTCTAGTTGCTGGGGAGGCCGTTGGATATGGGGTCACTCCCGTTAATTGTAAGGAAATGGGGCTTACGTGGTGATAATTGGTGTCTCACCACGCCAATCTGAGATCCAGATTTAGTCTACGGGAACCAGCCAGTAACATCAAAAACTGCCGCCTGTCGGGATTCTCGTTTTCGGCCTGGTTTCGCTTCTTTGAGGGGTACAGTGTAGCGGGAGCTTTACTCTGTATCTAACCCCGTGTTGTACCTGTCCTGGGAGTGTTTGATGGGGACAGTGTAGAGGGAGCTTTACTCTGTATCTAACCCCGTGCTGTACCTGTCCTGGGAGTGTTTGATGGGGACAGTGTAGAGGGAGCTTTACTCTGTATCTAACCCCGTGCTGTACCTGTCCTGGGAGTGTTTGATGGGGGCAGTGTAGAGGGAGCTTTACTCTGTATCTAACCCCGTGCTGTACCTGTCCTGGGAGTGTTTGATGGGGACAGTGTAGAGGGAGCTTTACTCTGTATCTAACCCTGTGCTGTACCTGTCCTGGGAGTGTTTGATGGGGACAGTGTAGAGGGAGCTTTACTCTGTATCTAACCCCGTGCTGTACCTGTCCTGGGAGTGTTTGATGGGGACACTGTAGCGGGAGCTTTACTCTGTATCTAACCCCGTGCTGTACCTGTCCTGGGAGTGTTTGATGGGGACAGTGTAGAGGGAGCTTTACTCTGTATCTAACCCCGTGCTGTACCTGTCCTGGGAGTGTTTGATGGGGACAGTGTAGAGGGAGCTTTACTCTGTATCTAACCCCGTGCTGTACCTGTCCTGGGAGTGTTTGATGGGGACAGTGTAGCGGGAGCTTTACTCTGTATCTAACCCCGTGCTGTACCTGTCCTGGGAGTGTTTGATGAGGACAGTGTAGAGGGAGCTTTACTCTGTATCTAACCCCGTGCTGTACCTGTCCTGGGAGTGTTTGATGGGGACAGTGTAGAGGGAGCTTTACTCTGTATCTAACCCCGTGTTGTACCTGTCCTGGGAGTGTTTGATGGGGACAGTGTAGAGGGAGCTTTACTCTGTATCTAACCCCGTGCTGTACCTGTCCTGGGAGTGTTTGATGGGGACAGTGTAGAGGGAGCTTTACTCTGTATCTAACCCCGTGCTGTACCTGTCCTGGGAGTGTTTGATGGGGACAGTGTAGAGGAAGCTTTACTCTGTATCTAACCCTGTGCTGGACCTGTCCTGGGAGTGTTTGATGGGGACAGTGTAGAGGGAGCTTTACTCTGTATCTAACCCCGTGCTGTACCTGTCCTGGGAGTGTTTGATGGGGACAGTATAGAGGGAGCTTTACTCTGTATCTAACCCAATGCTGTACCTGTCCTGGGAGTGTTTGATGGAGACAGTGCAGCAGGAGCTTTACTCTGTATCTAACCCCGTGCTGTACCTGTCCTGTGAGTGTTTGATGGGGACAGTATAGAGGGAGCTTTACTCTGTATCTAACCCCGTGCTGTCCCTGTCCTGGGAGTGTTTGATGGGGACAGTGTAGGGGGAGCTTTACTCTGTATCTAACCCCGTGCTGTACCTGTCCTGGGAGTGTTTGATGGGGACAGTGTAGAGGGAGCTTTACTCTGTATCTAACCCCGTGCTGTACCTGTCCTGGGAGTGTTTGATGGGGACAGTGTAGAGGGAGCTTTACTCTGTATCTAACCCCGTGCTGTACCTGTCCTGGGAGTGTTTGATGGGGACAGTGTAGAGGGAGCTTTACTCTGTATCTAACCCCGTGCTGTACCTGCCCTGGGAGTGTTTGATGGGGACAGTGTAGAGGGAGCTTTACTCTGTATCTAACCCCGTGCTGTACCTGTCCTGGGAGTGTTTGATGGGACAGTGCAGAGGGAGCTTTACTCTGTATCTAACCCCGTGCTGTACCTGTCCTGGGAGTGTTTGATGGGGACAGTGCAGCAGGAGCTTTACTCTGTATCTAACCCCGTGCTGTACCTGTCCTGGGAGTGTTTGATGGGGACAGTGTAGAGGGAGCTTTACTCTGTATCTAACCCCGTGCTGTACCTGTCCTGGGAGTGTTTGATGGGGACAGTGCAGAGGGAGCTTTACTCTGTATCTAACCCTGTGCTGTACCTGTCCTGGGAGTGTTTGATGGGTGTGACATACTCCTTGGCCCAGCCTCTCAGCTTCCACTCTGTGTAAACCTGATTGTATCCGAACTCTGCAGGCCTGTCCTAACTTACACCAAATTCACCTCTCACTGTTGTGGAATGCCTTAAATTTCTCAATTGTGTTTTGAAATGCTTACATGATATTACCCCACCAGATCTTGGTAACTTCCTCCAGTGTCACAACCCTCTGAGATCACTCTGTTCCTCAAATTCTGACACTAAAATAAAAGCAAAATACTGCAGATGCTGAAAATCTGAAATAAAAACAGAAAATGCTGCAAGATCTCAGCTGGTTTGGCAGAGTCTGTGGAGAGAGAAACGTAGTTAGCATTTCACGTCCAATGTGACTCTTTTTCAGTTGAAGAGTCGCATTGAAAGTTTTTTCGGCATTTTCTCCCTCAGGTTCTGGTCTGTTTCGCACTATTGATTGCTGTGTTCCATCACTTCTGTCTGTCCAATCACAGGTCAGAATGTGTGTCGTCGGGGAGTCGAGCGGCCATGTTACAAAATCGCCTATTTCCACGACGCGTCACGCAGGTTAGGGTTCGAGGAAGCACGGGTTACCTGTCAGAGTGATGGAGGGAACCTCTTGAGCATTGAGACGGTGAATGAGCAGCGGTTCATCGAGAGGCTGATCCAAGGCTTGGCTGCGGGTGATGGCGATTTCTGGATCGGACTGTGGCGGACGGAGAATGGGACCCAGAGCTTATCAGATTGCCCAGGCCTCTATCAGTGGCTCGATGGTAGTGACTCCAAGTTTAGGTAAGTAGCCAAGGCCTGGTCATTGGGGACTCGACCACAGAGGGGAGATGGTGCTGTAATGGAACATCTTTGGATTCGAGTCCTCGGCCTACGCTCTGCAGACACAGACTCAAACTCCACCATGGCAACTGGTGAAATTTTAATTCAATTAAAAAAATCTGGAATATCATCAAACTATCATCGATTGTTGTTAGAAACCTGCCTGGGTCACTATTGTGCCTTTGGAAAGGAGATTTGGCATCCTTGTCCAGTCTGGCCTCTGTGTGACTCCATGTCCCAGCAATGTGCCTCTTATCTGCTCTCTGAGATGTGGCAGCAAACCGCTCACTTCACGGTTAATCAGGGATGGGCAATGGAAGCCGATGACACCCACACCCCAGGAACAAATAAAAGTGAGCTGTTGAGGGCAGTGCCCTCTCCTTCACTGCTTCAGCCCCCAGTCGCTGTCAGACTGAATTCCACAATCACGGACAGAATCTCCGCTTCCTAGCCGCGTGTTTCTTGGCAGCGCGCCGTTCGCTGGCAGCGGGATTCCCTCTTCCCCCTGTTGGTCAATGGGATTTCCCACTGCAGCCACTCGCTGCTGTCGGGAAACCTGCGGGCAGGGGAATTTTGCTAGCGGGAAAAGAGAATCTGGATGGCTGGAGAATTCCATCTCATTCATTCTCGAGATCTTAGCGTCACTGGAAACACCGTCAATCAGTGCCCACCCCTGCTCTGAAATTGTGATGTCGGCCCAAACTGCCTGTTCCCACAGAATTCATTGGCTTCATTTCTGGGGGTTTGACAGTTCATTGACTCCATTGACAGTTCAGGAAGATGAATCCTGAACAATTCCCAGTTGCAGCTCAGGAAACAAAACTAAACAACACAAAATGGGAAGGTGGGATTCACGAGTTTTCTAGCTAAATCCAAACCACTTTTTCCATCTTTATTAAAGGTTAGCACTGCTGCCTCATGCACTGTGGACCCGGGCGGCACGATGGCGCAGTGGTTAGCACTGCTGCCTCATGCACTGTGGACCCGGGCAGCACGATGGCGCAGTGGTTAGCACTGCTGCCTCATGCACTGTGGACCCGGGCGGCACGATGGCGCAGTGGTTAGCACTGCTGTGTCAATGTGCTGTGGACCTGGGTTGCATCCGGATTGTTGCACAATCTCTGTATTGTAAGAAGTCTCACAGCACCAAGTTAAAGTCCAACAGGTTTGTTTCGAATCACTAGCTTTCGGAGCGCAGCTCCTAGTATTGGATTCAAAGCAGAGGCATACAAATTAGCAAGAAAAAGCAACAGGCCCGAGGATTGGGAACAGTTTAAAATTCAGCAAAGGCAGACCAAGGGATTGATTACAAAGGCGAAAATACAATTTGAAAGTAAACTAACTGGAAACATAAAGGGTGGGATTCTCCGGGTAGGGGAGAATCCCACCCAAAAACTGATTGTAAAAGTCTCTATAGCTATGTAAAGAAAAAAAGTATTGATAAAAACTAAGAAATGGGGAATTCATAAAAGGCAACAAAGAAATGGCTGAGGAACTAAATTTGTACTTTGCTTCTGTCTTCACTAAGGAAGTTCTGAGAAACACAAGTTTTGGGGAAGAGCTAAAGGAAATTAGTATTAGTAAAGGAATGTTTTGGGGGAAATTAATGGGATTGAAGGCAGACAAATCTCCAGGGCTGGATAATCTTCATCCCAGTGTACTTAAGGAAGTGGCCCAAGAAATACTAGATCCATTGGTGATCATTTTCCAAAATTCTTTGGACTCTGGAATGGTTCCTACAGATTTGAGGGTAGCGAATGTAACCCCTCTATTCAAAAAGGGAAGGTGAGAAAACAGGGAACTATAGACCAGTGAGCCTAACGTCGGTAATAGGGAAGTTGCTGGAGTCCATTATCAAGGATTTCATAGCACAGCATTTGGAAAGCAGGGGTGTAATCAGATAAAGTCAGCATGGATTTACAAAAGGGAAATCATGCTTCACAATTCTAGAATTATTTGAAGATATAACTGGTAGAGTTGACCAGAGATAACCGGTGGATGCGGTTCATTTAGATTTTCAAAAAGCTTTCAACAAGGTCCAACAGCAGATTAATATGTAAAGTTTAAGCACATGGGATTACGGATCGTGTCTTGAGATGGATAGAAAGCTGGTTAGCAGACAGAAAGCAAAGAGTTGGAATAAATGGATCTTTTTCTGATTGGCAGGCAGTGACTAGTGGGGTACCGCAGGGATCGGTGCTGGGACCCCAACTGTTCGCATTATATATTAATAATAATAATCTTTGTTATTTTCACAAGTAGGCTTCCATTAACACTGCAGTTGTACTGTGAAAATCCCCTAGTCGCCACATTACGGTGCCTGTTCGGGTACACAGAGGGAGAATTCAGAATGTCCAAATTACCTAGCAGCACGTCTTTCAGGACTTGTGGGAGGAAACCGGAGCACCCGGAGGAAACCCACGCAGACACGGGGAGAACATGCAGACTCTGCACAGACAGTGACCCAACGGGGAATCAAACCTGGGACCCTGGAGCTGTTCAGAAACAGTGCTAGCCACTGTGCTACTGTGCGGCTCATAATGATTTGGATGAAGAAACTAAATGTAATATCTCCAAATTTGCAGATGATATAAAGTTGGGTGGGAGGGTGAGCTGTGAGGAGGATGCAGAGATGTTTCAGTGGGATTTGGACAGGCTGAGTGAGTGGGCACACGCATGGCAGATGCAGTACAATGTGGAGAAATGATAGATTATCCACTTCGGTAGCAAAAATAGGAAGGCAGATTATTATTGGAATGGGTGTAAATTGAGAGAGGCTTTGGAGGAATATCAGGAAAGTAGGACGAATCTCAAACGCGCAATAAAGAGGGCTAAAAGGGGTCATGAAATATCTTTGGCTAACAGGGTTAAGGAAAATCCCAAAGCATTTTATTCGTATGTAAGGAGCAAGAGGGTAACTAGAGAAAGGATTGGCCCACTCAAAGACAAAAGAGGGAATTTATGCGTGCACTCAGAGGAAATGGGTGGGATTCTTAATGAGTACTTTGCATCGGTATTCACAAAGGAGAGGGACAAGACGGATGTTGAGGCTAGGGATGGATGTTTAAATACTCTTGGTCAAGTTGTCATACGGAAGGGGGAAGTTTTGGGTATTCTAAAAGACATTCAGGTGGACAAGTCCCCAGGTCCGGATGGGATCTATCCCAGGTTTCTGAGGGAAGCGAGGGTCGAAATAGCTGGGGCCTTAACAGATATCTTTGCAGCATCCTTGAGCACGGGTGAGGTCCCGGAGGACTGGAGAATTGCTAATGTTGTCCCTTTGTTTAAGAAGGGTAGCAGGGATAATCCAGGAAATTATAGACCTGTGAGCTTGACGTCAGTAGTAGGCAAACTGTTGGAGAAGATACTGAGGGATAGGATCTATTCACATCTGGAAGAAAATAGACTTATCAGTGATAGGCAGCATGGTTTTGTGCAGGGAAGGTCATGTCTTACAAACCTAATAGAATTCTTTGAGGAAGTGACAAAGTTAATTGACGAGGGAAGGGCTGTAGATGTCGTATACATGGACTTTAGTAAGGCGTTTGATAAGGTTTCCCATGGCAGGTTGATGGAAAAAGTGAAGTCGTATGGGGTTCAGGGTGTACTAGCTAGATGGATAAAGAACTGGCTGGGCAACAGGAGACAGAGAGTAGTGGTGGAAGGGAGTGTCTCAAAATGGAGAAGGGTGACTAGTGGTGTTCCACAGGGATCCGTGCTCGGACCACTGTTGTTTGTGATCTACATAAATGACCTGGAGGAAGGTATAGGTGGTCTGATTAGCAAGTTTGCAGATGATACTAAGATTGGTGGAGTTGCAGATAGCGAGGAGGACTGTCAGAGAATACAACAAAATATAGATAGATTGGAGAGTTGGGCAGAGAAATGGCAGATGGAGTTCAATCCAGGCAAATGCGAGGTGATGCATTTTGGAAGATCAAATTCAAGAGCGGACTATATGGTCAATGGAAGGGTCCTGGGGAAAATTGATGTGCAGAGAGATCTGGGAGTTCAGGTCCATTGTACCCTGAAGGTGGCAACGCAGGTTGATGGAGTGGTCAAGAAGGCATACAGCATGCTTGCCTTCATCGGACGGGGTATTGAGTACAAGAGTTGGCAGGTCATGTTACAGTTGTATAGGACTTTGGTTTGGCCACATTTGGAATACTGCGTGCAGTTCTGGTCGCCACATTACCAGAAGGATGTGGATGCCTTGGAGAGGGTGCAGAGGAGGTTCACCAGGATGTTGCCTGGTATGGAGGGTGCTAGCTATGAAGAAAGGTTGAGTAGATTAGGATTGTTTTCATTGGAAAGACGGAGGTTGAGGGGGGACCTGATTGAGGCATACAAAATTATGAGAGGTATGGACAGGGTGGACAGCAACAAGCTTTTCCCAAGAGTGGGGGTGTCAGTTACAAGGGGTCACGATTTCAAAGTGAGAGGGGGAAAGTTTAAGGGAGATGTGCGTGGAAAGTTTTTTACGCAGAGGGTGGTGGGTGCCTTAAACGCTTTACCAGCGGAGGTGGTAGAGGCGGGCACGATAGCATCATTTAAGAAGCATCTGGACAGATATATGAACGGGCGGGGAACAGAGGGAAGTAGACCTTGGAAAATAGGAGACAGGTTTAGATAAAGGATCTGGATCGGTGCAGGCTGGGAGGGCCGAAGGGCCTGTTCCTGTGCTGTAATTTTCTTTGTTCTTTGATCGTTGTTCTTTGATACTCAGCGAGACCTTGGTGTCCTCGTGCATCAGTCGCTGAAAGTAAGCGCGGAGGTACAGCAGGCAGTAAAGAAGGCAAATTATATTTTGGTCTTCATAGTGAGAGGATTTGAATATAGAGAAATTTTACAATTGTACAGGGCATTGGTAAAGCCACACCTGGCGTACTGTGAGCAGTTTTGGTGTCCTTATCTGAGGAAGGATGTTGTTAGGGGCCTCACGGTAGCATGGTGGTTAGCATCAGTGCTTCACAGCTCCAGGGTCCCAGGTTCGATTCCCGGCTGGGTCACTGTCTGTGTGGAGTCTGCACGTCCTCCCCGTGTGTGCGTGGGTTTCCTCCGGGTGCTCCGGTTTTCTCCCACAGTCCAAAGATGTGCAGGTTAGGTGGATTGGCCATGATAAATTGCCCGTAGTGTAAGGTTAATGGGGGGATTGTTGGGTTACGGGTATACGGGTTACGTGGGTTTAAGTGGGGTGATCATTGCTCGGCACAACATCGAGGGCCGAAGGGCCTGTTCTGTGCTGTACTGTTCTATGTTGTTGCTATGGAGGGAGTGCAGCGAAGGTTTGCCAGGATGATTCCTGGGATGGTAGGACTGTCATGTGAGAGACTAAACCGGTTAGGATTATATTCATTGGAGTTTAGAAACATAAAATTTTTTTTACAGGATTACAAAATTACAGAAAAATACAGTGCAGAAAAGGCCGTTCAGCCCATCAAGTCTGCACTGCCGCAGGAAAGGCACCTGATATGCCTACTCAATCCCATTTGCCAGCACTTGACCCATAGCCGTGAATGTTAAGACCGTACCAAGTTCTCATCCAGGTACTTTTTAAAGGACATGAGGCAACCCGACTCTCCCACCCTCCCAGGCCGTGCGTTCCAGACCGTCACCACCCTCTGGGGAAAATTCTTTTCCTTAAATCCCCCCCGAACCTCCCGCCCCTCACCTTGAACTTGTGTCCCCCTCGTAACTGACTCTTTAACTAAGGGGAACAGCTGCTCCCTATCCACCCTGTCCGAGCCCCTCATAATCTTGTTAGACAGGTTAGATTCAGAAAGAATGTTCCGGATGGTGGGGGAGTCCAAAACTAGGGGACATAGTTTGAGGATAAGGGGTAAACCTTTTAGGACTGAGGTGAGGAGAAATTTCTTCACCCAGAGAGCGGGGAATCTGTGGAATTCACTCCCACAGAAAGGAGCTGAGGCCAACACGTTGTGTAATTTCTAGAAGGAATTAGATATTGCTCTTGGGGCTAAAGGGATCAAGGAGTATGAGGAGGGGGGATCAGGTTATTGAACTTGATGATCAGCCATGATCAGAATGAATGGCGAGCAGGCTCAAAGGGCCGAATGGCCTCCTCCTATTTCTATTTTCTATGTGCGTTCCTGTGGTTTTCCCTGCAGACTCAGAGAAATAGCAGGAAGTCTGCATTCAGGAGAGAGAGAGAGAGAGAGCTTCATCTTTCAGGGTCAAGAAGTTCCTGCCTTCCAACAGCAGGCAGCGGAGAAGAGAGAGAGAGAGAGAGAGAGAGCTGCTTCCACCTTGAACTCCAGTGTCTTATCCTGTGTTTTCTCTGAAAAACCCCACCCTGACAGGAATTAATCGCCATTGGTTGCTGGGAAGAATACTGTCCCTGGCCAATCCATTGGCCACCAGCCAACCAATTATAGGATCATCAGAATTAGGAGCAGAAGTCGGCCATTCAGCCCCTCGAGCCTGCTCCGCCATTCAATCAGATCATGGCTGATCTCCTCCTGGTCTCAAATCCACCTCCCCACCTGTTCCCCATATCCCTTTAACCTGCTTTTTGAAGCAGAAATATATCTATCTCTATTGAAACAAACCCTTCCAAATCTCTTGGGTGCCATAAAGTCTGGGTTCTTCTGCCCAAAATATAAAACTTTATAACGCACTGTACTATTTTGACACTTTGAATTACTTACTTCCTCTGCTTGACTTAAAGGATGTCTCCATTAATGATCCATGGACCAGAAATGATAAAGACAAAATAAAAGAAATAGGATCTAAGGGAACCGATTGGACAGGTCCCTGCAAGGCTGTCGTGGTTTGTTATATCTTCTCTCTTTCAGAAACTGGTATGTGGATGAGCCGTCATGTGGTCGGGAGGTGTGTGTAGTGATGTACCACCAGCCCTCTGCCTCCTCAGGAATGGGAGGTCCCTATCTTTACCAATGGAACGATGACCGCTGCAACATGAAAAACAATTTCATCTGCAAGTACGCTCCAGGTAAACCCTCCCCACCGATTGATTCTGGCTGAGACCAATCTCTGACCTCAGTTCAACCTATCCTTGAATGAGTGGCAGGGAACCCCCCCGGAAAATCTGACCGTGTTTAGTACATCCCAGCTCAGCTTGGAAGGTGGGCTGGGGGGGGGGGGGGCCTTGCGGTGTGCTGGTGATGGCGTGGAGGGGAATGGGCAGGGGCTTGGTAAAGGACTGGGTTGGCATCATGCGGCACGTTGGGACAATGGTTAGCACAGTTGCTTCACAGCTCCGGGTCCCAGGTTTGATTCCGGCTTGGGTCACTGTCTGTGCGGAGTCAGCACATCCTCCCCGTGTCCGCGTGGGTTTCCTCCGGGCGCTCCAGTTTCCTCCCACAGTCCAAAGACGTGCAGGTTAGGTGGATTGGCCGTGATAAATTGATGTTAGTTTCCAAGAAGGTTAGGTGAGGTTACTGGGTTACGGGGATAGAATAGAGGTGTGGGCTTAAGTAGGGAGCTTTTTCCAAGGGCCGGTGCAGACTCGATGGGTCAAACGGCCTCCATCTGCACTGTAAATTCTATGAATAGCATGTGGGGAGGGGTAGCGAGGGAAGAGAGTGAAGGTCTGGGCGAGCGGTGCAGGGGGGGTAGTAGCTGAGGATTAGGACTGCGGAATAGGAGGTAGTGAGGGAAGGAGTGAAGTTTCAGAGTGTTTGGAAAAGTGTGGCGGTGTTTAGAAATGAGGAACTGGGAGGAGATGGTGGGGTAGGAGGGTGAGAGCGGGTGTGGGGGAGTCGGCAGGATCTGTCCAATGATGTCCATTTATTCACACAGATATTGACCTCTAACCCTAACCAAATCTCTCTGTTGTGCTCACAGTTCACGGCTCCTTGAACCCGGGGTCAACACCAACTCCCACTGAGGGAACCAGCTCTGCTATGGGTAAGAGGCAACACTCACTCTCCGATCGGAGGGAGGATGTGGGAATGGGTGAGGGGCCAAGGGCATTGTGAGGAGAACAGGGCGTGAGTAGGTGTGTGGGGCTGAGTTGTGTCACTCTGGGGGGAGCTAACACCTCCAACAGGACCAAACTTTCAACCCACATGGAGTGATATGCCGGTCGATTGTGTTTCCTGTGTTCATTAAGACAAGGGGAACTCTTTCCTTTAACACACCAAGAGGGATTTTAACCCAACCCAACTCAGACAGGAAGCTCAAATTCACCTGAACCATCACCAAACTGTGCTGAGCAGTCATAGAAAACTCACCTGCAAATATAAATAACTCCATTACTCTGAGAGTGTGTGAGACTGTGGAACTCACTATCACAGTGAGTGTGTGAGACTGTGGAACTCACTATCACAGTGAGTGTGTGAGACTGTGGAACTCACTATCACAGTGAGTGTGTGAGACTGTGGAACTCACTATCACAGTGAGTGTGTGAGACTGTGGAACTCACTATCACAGTGAGTGTGTGAGACTGTGGAACTCACTATCACAGTGAGTGTGTGAGACTGTGGAACTCACTATCACAGTGAGTGTGTGAGACTGTGGAACTCACTATCACAGTGAGTGTGTGAGACTGTGGAACTCACTATCACAGTGAGTGTGTGAGACTGTGGAACTCACTATCACAGTGAGTGTGTGAGACTGTGGAACTCACTATCACAGTGGGTGTGTGAGACTGTGGAACTCACTATCACAGTGAGTGTGTGAGACTGTGGAACTCACTATCACAGTGAGTGTGTGAGACTGTGGAACTCACTATCACAGTGAGTGTGTGAGACTGTGGAACTCACTATCACAGTGAGTGTGTGAGACTGTGGAACTCACTATCACAGTGAGTGTGTGAGACTGTGGAACTCACTATCACAGTGAGTGTGTGAGACTGTGGAACTCACTATCACAGTGAGTGTGTGAGACTGTGGAAATCACTACCACAGCGAGTGTGTGAGACTGTGGAACTCACTATCACAGTGAGTGTGTGAGACTGTGGAAATCACTACCACAGCGAGTGTGTCAGACTGTGGAACTCGCTATCACAGTGAGTGTGTGAGACTGTGGAACTCACTATCACAGTGAGTGTGAGAGACTGTGGAAATCGCTACCACAGCGAGTGTGTGAGACTGTGGAACTCACTATCACAGTGAGTGTGTGAGACTGTGGAACTCACTATCACAGTGAGTGTGTGAGACTGTGGAACTCACTATCACAGTGAGTGTGTGAGACTGTGGAACTCACTATCACAGTGAGTGTGTGAGACTGTGGAACTCACTATCACAGTGAGTGTGTGAGACTGTGGAACTCACTATCACAGTGAGTGTGTGAGACTGTGGAACTCACTATCACAGTGAGTGTGTGAGACTGTGGAAATCACTACCACAGCGAGTGTGTGAGACTGTGGAACTCACTATCACAGTGAGTGTGTGAGACTGTGGAAATCACTACCACAGCGAGTGTGTCAGACTGTGGAACTCACTATCACAGTGAGTGTGTGAGACTGTGGAACTCACTATCACAGTGAGTGTGAGAGACTGTGGAAATCGCTACCACAGCGAGTGTGTGAGACTGTGGAACTCACTATCACAGTGAGTGTGTGAGACTGTGGAACTCACTATCACAGTGAGTGTGTGAGACTGTGGAACTCACTATCACAGTGAGTGTGTGAGACTGTGGAACTCACTATCACAGTGAGTGTGTGAGACTGTGGAAATCACTACCACAGCGAGTGTGTGATACTGTGGAACTCACTATCACAGTAAGTGTGTGAGACTGTGGAAATCACTACCACAGCGAGTGTGTCAGACTGTGGAACTCACTATCACAGTGAGTGTGTGAGACTGTGGAACTCACTATCACAGTGAGTGTGTGAGACTGTGGAAATCACTACCACAGCGAGTGTGTGAGACTGTGGAACTCACTATCACAGTGAGTGTGTGAGACTGTGGAAATCACTACCACAGCGAGTGTGTCAGACTGTGGAACTCACTATCACAGTGAGTGTGTGAGACTGTGGAACTCACTATCACAGTGAGTGTGTGAGACTGTGGAACTCACTATCACAGTGAGTGTGTGAGACTGTGGAAATCACTACCACAGCGAGTGTGTGAGACTGTGGAACTCACTATCACAGCGAGTGTGTCAGATTGTGGAACTCACTATCACAGCGAGTGTGTGAGACTGTGGAACTCACTATCACAGTGAGTGTGCGAGACTGTGGATCTCACTATCACAGTGAGTGTGTGAGACTGGAACTCACTACCACAGCGAGTGTGTCAGACTGTGGAACTCATTATCACAGTGAGTGTGTGATACTGTGGAACTCACTATCACAGTGAGTGTGTGAGACTGGAAATCACTACCACAGCGAGTGTGTCAGACTGTGGAACTCACTATCACAGTGAGTGTGTGATACTGTGGAACTCACTATCACAGTGAGTGTGTGAGACTGTGGAAATCACTACCACAGCGAGTGTGTCAGACTGTGGAACTCACTATCACAGCGAGTGTGTGAGACTGTGGAACTCACTATCACAGCGAGTGTGTCAGACTGTGGAACTCACTATCACAGCGAGTGTGTGAGACTGTGGAACGCACTATCACAGTGAGTGTGTGAGACTGTGGATCTCACTATCACAGTGAGTGTGTGAGACTGGAACTCACTACCACAACGAGTGTGTCAGACTGTGGAACTCATTATCACAGTGAGTGTGTGAGACTGTGGACCTCACTATCGAAGCGAGTGTGTGAGACTGTGGAACTCACTACCACAGAGAGTGTGTGAGACTGTGGAACTCACTACCACAGCGAGTGTGTGAGACTGTGGAACTCACTATCACAACGAGTGTGTCAGACTGTGGAACTCACTACCACACAAATGTGTCAGACTGTGGAACTCATTATCACAGCGAGTGTGTCAGACTGTGGAATTCACTATCACAGCGAGTGTGTCAGACTGTGGAACTCACTATCACAGTGAGTGTGTGAGACTGTGGAACTCACTATCACAGTGAGTGTGTGAGACTGGAAATCACTACCACAGCGAGTGTGTGAGACTGTGGAAATCACTATCACAGCGAGTGTGTGAGACTGTGGAACTCACTATCACAGCGAGTGTGTCAGACTGTGGAACTCACTATCACAGCGAGTGTGTGAGACTGTGGAACGCACTATCACAGTGAGTGTGTGAGACTGTGGAACTCACTATCACAGTGAGTGTGTGAGACTGGAACTCACTACCACAGCGAGTGTGTCAGACTGTGGAACTCACTATCACAGTGAGTGTGTGAGACTGTGGACCTCACTATCGCAGCGAGTGTGTGAGACTGTGGAACTCACTACCACAGAGAGTGTGTGAGACTGTGGAACTCACTACCACAGCGAGTGTGTGAGACTGTGGAACTCACTATCACAACGAGTGTGTCAGACTGTGGAACTCACTACCACATGAATGTGTCAGACTGTGGAACTCACTATCACAGCGAGTGTGTCAGACTGTGGAATTCACTATCACAGCGAGTGTGTGAGACTGTGGAACTCACTATCACGAGTGTGTCAGACTATGGAACTCACTATCTCAGCGAGTGTGTGAGATTGTGGAACTCACTATCACAGTGAGTGTGTGAGACTGTGGAACTCACTATCACAGAGAGTGTGTCAGACTGTGGAACTCACTATCACAACGAGTGTGTCAGACTGTGGAACTCACTACCACAGCGAGTGTGTGAGACTGTGGAACTCACTATCACAGCGAGTGTGTGAGACTGTGGAACTCACTATCACAGCGAGTGTGTGAGACAGTGGAGCTCACTGTCACAACGAGTGTGTGAGACTGTGGAACTCACTATCACAAAGAGTGTGTCAGACTGTGGAACTCACTATCACAGCAAGTGTGCCAGACTGTGGAACTCACTATCACAGCGAGTGTGTGAGACTGTGGAACTCACTATCACAGTGAGTGTGTGAGACTGTGGAACTCACTATCACGAGTGTGTCAGACTGTGGAACTCACTATCACAATGAGTGTGTCAGACTGTGGAACTCACTATCACAGTGAGTGTGTGAGACTGTGGAACTCACTATCACAGTGAGTGCGTGAGACTGTGGAACTCACTATCACAACGAGTGTGTCAGACTGTGGAACTCACTATCACACAACCTCTTCATTGCACAAAATCCTCAACCGACGTTGGATCCACGACGAAGAATCACTGAAACAACTACGCAATAACATCAATATGTTCCATCCCACCATCAGACTCACCATGGACAGGAGGGGTTGTGGTGTGAGGTGCTCCGGAGGGTAAATGCTTCAACTTTGTGTGTGAGGTTGGGGCTGATACAGCTGAAGGTGGTGTATAGGACACACCTCACAAAGGCAAGGATGAACCGACTTTCTGAGGGGGTAGAGGATGTTTGTGAGCGCTATGGGGGGGGGGGGGGGGGGCAAATCACGTTCATATGTTTTGGTCCTGTCAAAAACTGGAGGGGTATTGGAGGGATGTCTTCAGGGTAATCTCAAAGGTCGTGCACGTGAGACTCGAACCAGGTCCCCTGGAAACCATATTCGGAGTGTTGGATTGGCCGGGGTTGGAAGCGGGTGCAGAGACAGACGTTTTAGCCTTCGCCTCGTTGATCGTCCGAAGGCGGATCCTGTTGGCGTGGGGGTCAGCTACTTTGCCCTGTGCCCTGGCGTAGCCGGGGGATCTACTGGAGTTTCTGAGCCCAGGCTGCCCTCTGGGACTGATGGCAGAACATGTTCATCTCAACTCTTTTCCATTATGAATCTTCTAGATGGTTCCACAGTCACTTCTATCGAGAGAGAGGTGGATTCGACTGAAATCGGTGACCAATCAGAAGGTAAGTCTGGAAATATTGATCAATGACTGTTTATTGCAGGGTTGTTTGGCCAATACGAAGCATCAAATATATAAATTCACATCCACAGACCATCGTCCAAGGGTTAGTGTCTCTGTTCATTGGCAGGAGTGATCTGGAGTCACATGATGCTTGGGCCATCTATTCAGCAATTCATTTTAGGCAATATTTTTATGAATGAAGTCATCAATCTATCTCAATGCTGACTCTCACTGGGGTACAGGGTCCCCCTCCCCTCCTGAAGGTGCTGACTCTCACTGGGGTACAGGGTCCCCCTCCCCTCCTGAAGGTGCTGACTCTCACTGGGGTACAGGGTCCCCCTCCTCTCCTGAAGGTGCTGACTCTCACTGGGGTACAGGGTCCCCCTCCCCTCCTGAAGGTGCTGACTCTCACTGGGGTACAGGGTCCCCCTCCTCTCCTGAAGTGCTGACTCCCACTGGGGTATGGGTCCCTCTCCTGAGGGTGCTAACTCACTGGGGTACGGACTCCCCCTCCTCTCCTGAAGGTGCTGACTCTCACTGGGGTACCGGACCCCTCCTCTCCTGGAGGTGCTGACTCCCACTGGGGTACGGGTCCCTCTCCTGAGGGTGCTAACTCACTGGGGTACGGACTCCCCCTCCTCTCCTGAAGGTGCTGACTCTCACTGGGGTACCGGACCCCTCCTCTCCTGAAGGTGCTGACTCTCACTGGGGTACAGGGCCCTCTCCTCTCCTGAAGGTGCTGACTCTCATTGGGGTATGGGTCCCTCTCCTGAGGGTGCTGACTCTCACTGGGGTACAGACTCCCTCCTCTCCTGAAGGTGCTGACTCTCACTGGGGTACAGACTCCCTCCTCTCCTGAAGGTGCTGACTCTCACTGGGGTACAGACTCCCTCCTCTCCTGAAGGTGCTGACTCTCACTGGGGTACAGGGTCCCCCTCCTCTCCTGAAGATGCTGTTGGACATTGAGATTGTCGTGGATTTCACAACAGGTGCAGACACTGTTTCCTCCTGAGGTTAGAACATAGAACATACAATGCAGAAGGAGGCCATTCGGCCCATCGAGTCTGCACCGACCCACTTAAGCCCTCACTTCCACCCTATCCCCGTAACCCAATAACCCCTCCTAACCTTTTTTGGTCACTAAGGGCAGTTTATCATGGCCATTCCACCTAACCTGCACGTCTTTGGACTGTCGGAGGAAACCGGAGCATCCGGAGGAAACCCACACAGACACGGGGAGAACATGCAGACTCCGCACAGACAGTGACCCAGTGGGGAATCGAACCTGGGACCATGGCGCTGTGAAGCCACAGTGCTATCCACTGTGCGACCGTGCTGCCCATGTTGACATCAGGAGTAGGATTGTGATCAGGAGCAGGTATCTGATTGGTTTGTCAATTTTGCCATAACAGAGAGTTATTGAATGTAGTTTCAGTGACCTTTCGGGATCTGCTGAAACCCACATTACCTGACCCCAAATCAAACCTCATCTCCTCACTTTTCATCGGAATATTTGCTGAATCTGTGGTTTCAGACAGGAAATTGTCCTCTTTTGATTGGAGTTCCATTTATTTCAGAGAACACGCTGAATATCCTCTACATCATCATCCCGACAATCCCTCTGCTCTTCCTCCTCCTGCTGCTCAGCGCAGTCTTTTGTTTCCGTCTCTTTGTCAGAAGGTGAGTTAGGAAGCGGAAGTTTCCACCCCCCAATGACCGATCCCCATTGACCAATCCCCATTGACCGATCCCCATTGACCGATCCCCATTGACCGATCCCCATTGACCGATCCCCATTGACCGATCCCCATTGACCGATCCCCATTGACCGATCCCCACTGAGCGATCCCCATTGACCGATCCCCATTGACCGATCCCCATTGACCAATCCCCATTGACCGATCCCCATTGACCGATCCCCATTGACCGATCCCCATTGACCGATCCCCACTGACCGATCCCCATTGGCCGATCCCCATTGACCGATCCCCACTGACCGATCCCCACTGACCGATCCCACTGACCGATCCCCACTGAGCAATCCCCATTGACCGATCCCCACTGACCGATACCCATTGACCGATCCCCACTGACCGATCCCCATTGACCGATCCCCATTGACCGATCCCCACTGACCGATCCCCATTGGCCGATCCCCATTGACCGATCCCCACTGACCGATCCCCATTGACCGATCCCCATTGACCGATCCCCACTGACCGATCCCCATTGACCGATCCCCATTGACCGATCCCCATTGACCGATCCCCATTGACCGATCCCCATTGACCGATGCACATTGACCGATGCCCATTGACCGATGTCTTGCTGACCGATGCCTTGCTGACCGATGCCTTGCTGACCGATGCCTTGCTGACCGATCCCCATTGACCAATCCCCATTGGCCAATCCCCACTGACCGATGCCTTGCTGACCGATGCCTTGCTGACCGATCCCTTGCTGACCGATGCCTTGCTGACCGATCCCTTGCTGACCGATGCCTTGCTGACCGATGCCTTGCTGACCGATGCCTTGCTGACCGATCCCTTGCTGACCGATGCCTTGCTGACCGATCCCTTGCTGACCGATGCCTTGCTGACCGATGCCTTGCTGACCGATGCCTTGCTGACCGATCCCTTGCTGACCGATGCCTTGCTGACCGATGCCTTGCTGACCGATCCCTTGCTGACCGATGCCTTGCTGACCGATGCCTTGCTGACCGATGCCTTGCTGACCGATCCCTTGCTGACCGATGCCTTGCTGACCGATGCCTTGCTGACCGATGCCTTGCTGACCGATGCCTTGCTGACCGATCCCTTGCTGACCGATGCCTTGCTGACCGATGCCTTGCTGACCGATCCCCATTGACCAATCCCCATTGGCCAATCCCCACTGACCGATGCCTTGCTGACCGATGCCTTGCTGACCGATGCCTTGCTGACCGATCCCTTGCTGACCGATGCCTTGCTGACCGATGCCTTGCTGACCGATCCCTTGCTGACCGATGCCTTGCTGACCGATGCCTTGCTGACCGATGCCTTGCTGACCGATCCCTTGCTGACCGATGCCTTGCTGACCGATGCCTTGCTGACCGATCCCTTGCTGACCGATGCCTTGCTGACCGATGCCTTGCTGACCGATGCCTTGCTGACCGATCCCTTGCTGACCGATGCCTTGCTGACCGATGCCTTGCTGACCGATCCCTTGCTGACCGATGCCTTGCTGACCGATGCCTTGCTGACCGATGCCTTGCTGACCGATCCCTTGCTGACCGATCCCTTGCTGACCGATGCCTTGCTGACCGATGCCTTGCTGACCGATCCCTTGCTGACAAGACATGCCCATGTACAGCGACAGTTGTGAGAGACCCCTCTTCTCTCCCCTCCACCTTCCTCCCCCTCCCTCTGCCTCCAACCTCTCCCCTGCCTTCCCCCTGCCACTGTATCTGTGCTGAGTTTGGACAATTGTCAGGGTTCCCATGAATTAACCTCTCTTTTTTAGGAGGAAGGAGCGGTGTGAGGTGACAGTGAAGGAACATAACTTCTGGATGGATCCCGTCAGAAGCAGCTCTCCAAACCTGGAGGTTTACAATGTCATCATGAAGCAGTCCCAGGCTGATTTAACCGGAGCTCGACCCTACATAAGGAACACGTCATTCCAAACCTCTCCTCACAGCCAGGACCCGGATAATGTTTCCAGGGATTATGACAATGTTGCCGCCAACTGTCCCTCCAGTGGCTTTGTAACAAATGAGATTTATGAACCTTATCAAACCCAAGTGGCGATGGGCAGAGAGTCCGGCTGGGTGGAAAATGAGATCTATGGTTACTAGGACCGTGTGGCGATGTGCAAACCGTTAGATCAGCCATTGTGCCGAGGGTTAGCCCACCTCCTGCTGGGCTCCATTCCAGCACGCTGAGCTGAAACAGTGGTGCCTGGACAGAAGATCCCATTTTTCCTTTCGTCTTTTTGGCCAATGAGACCTGGGGAGGTCCAGCCAATAGGAGAGTGCGTGAGCAGACACACATCTGTAAATACAGAAACTTACTGAAGAAGTGAAGTTTTGGACTTCGAGATAAAAGCAGCTCCTGGAGAGAAGCTGAGTGTGAGTTGGGAAGATGTGCTTCAAATGCCTTGCAGTCTTTTTCACGTCAACGTATAAATGACCCTCTTACTGTCTCTGTCAGTGAGCTGGAGAGCCCCCAACTCCAGGAACCGTCCGCTAACTGCCAGGCATCAAAATGCAAACCACAAACTATTTAATTACCGCAAACACCCAGTCCGGGATTATTTGGGTTTGTTCTGTCCGGGAGGGGTATGCCTGCTTGTGAAATCCTGTCTCATTAAACATTGTCCCTCATGCTTCAGAAACTCTTCTGAGAACTCAGCTGAAAGAAGACTTTCGGGACACCCAAATGGCCATTCGGCCCATCAAGATTGCCCTCCAATCCAGTGAGAAGATTGTATCTCACCCCTTTAATCAACAAAGAATATCAATAAATCTCAGTTGTGAACATTTCAATTTACTCAGTGTCCACAGCCTTTTCTGGGAAAGAGTTGTCGGTTAATAAATCTAAGATTTGTGTAAATGCTTTGGACAGAAGCGTAAACTTTAGCAATGACTGTTGGAAAACTCAGTGTTGAGGTTTCGACATTGAGGTTGATGGTTTTAGAATACTTTCTTTCATCTAATTTTTCAATCTAATTTAATATTTGTAAACTGCATAAATTATTTTTTGCACTGGGAATGATTTTCTTGGTGTTCTTCTCTAAGGGTTTAGAGAGATTGTGGTGTACGTCTGAGAATGTTACCAACTTCTTAAAAGTGTCTGTATCTGCCACCCAGCATTGCCAGGGAGGAGGCTGCTGTCAGTAAATCTCTCACTTACTCGACCAGATCATAACTAATCCACTCCCAAAACAAAATAGAAAATCATATTGTCCAAAACTGCTTTTTTAGGAGTTTATTCTTTGGTCTCCTGTCGATCACTGGGGTATACATGGCGGTATTGTCCGTTAGCCGACCCTGGGGTATACATGGCGGTATTGTCCGTTAGCCGACACTGGGGTATACATGGCGGTATTGTCCGTTAGCCGACCCTGGGGCATACATGGCGGTATTGTCCGTTAGTCGATCACTGGGGTATACATGGCGGTATTGTCCGTTAGCCGACCCTGGGGTATACATGGCGGTATTGTCCGTTAGTCGATCACTGGGGTATACATGGCGGTATTGTCCGTTAGTCGATCACTGGGGTATACATGGCGGTATTGTCCGTTAGTCGACCCTGGGGTATACATGGCGGTATTGTCCGTTAGCCGATCACTGGGGTATACATGGCGGTATTGTCCGTTAGCCGACCCTGGGGTATACATGGCGGTATTGTCCGTTAGCCGATCACTGGGGTATACATGGCAGTATTGTCCGTTAGTCGATACTGGGGTATACATGGCGGTATTGTCCGTTAGCCGATCACTGGGGTATACATGGCAGTATTGTCCGTTAGTCGATACTGGGGTATACATGGCGGTATTGTCCGTTAGCCGATCACTGGGGCATACATGGCGGTATTGTCCGTTAGCCGACACTGGGGCATACATGGCGGTATTGTCCGTTAGCCGACACTGGGGTATACATGGCGGTATTGTCCGTTAGCCGACCCTGGGGTATACATGGCGGTATTGTCCGTTAGCCGACCCTGGGGTATACATGGCGGTATTGTCCGTTAGCCGACACTGGGGTATACATGGCGGTATTGTCCGTTAGCCGACACTGGGGTATACATGGCGGTATTGTCCGTTAGCCGACCCTGGGGTATACATGGCGGTATTGTCCGTTAGCCGACACTGGGGTATACATGGCGGTATTGTCCGTTAGTCGATCACTGGAGTATACATGGCGGTATTGTCCGTTAGTCGATCACTGGGGTATACATGGCGGTATTGTCCGTTAGCCGACACTGGGGTATACATGGCGGTATTGTCCGTTAGTCGATCACTGGGGTATACATGGCGGTATTGTCCGTTAGTCGATCACTGGAGTATACATGGCGGTATTGTCCGTTAGTCGATCACTGGGGTATACATGGCGGTATTGTCCGTTAGCCGACACTGGGGTATACATGGCGGTATTGTCCGTTAGTCGACACTGGGGTATACATGGCGGTATTGTCCGTTAGCCGACCCTGGGGTATACATGGCGGTATTGTCCGTTAGTCGATCACTGGGGTATACATGGCGGTATTGTCCGTTAGCCGACCCTGGGGTATACATGGCGGTATTGTCCGTTAGTCGATCACTGGGGCATACATGGCGGTATTGTCCGTTAGTCGATCACTGGGGTATACATGGCGGTATTGTCCGTTAGCCGACACTGGGGTATACATGGCGGTATTGTCCGTTAGCCGACCCTGGGGCATACATGGTGGTATTGTCCGTTAGTCGATCACTGGGGTATACATGGCGGTATTGTCCGTTAGCCGACACTGGGGTATACATGGCGGTATTGTCCGTTAGCCGACCCTGGGGCATACATGGTGGTATTGTCCGTTAGTCGATCACTGGGGTATACATGGCGGTATTGTCCGTTAGCCGACACTGGGGTATACATGGCGGTATTGTCCGTTAGCCGACCCTGGGGCATACATGGTGGTATTGTCCGTTAGCCGACACTGGGGTATACATGGCGGTATTGTCCGTTAGTCGATCACTGGGGTATACATGGCGGTATTGTCCGTTAGCCGACCCTGGGGCATACATGGTGGTATTGTCCGTTAGTCGATCACTGGGGTATACATGGCAGTATTGTCCGTTAGTCGACACTGGAATCGCAAAACCCAATTGGGCGGAGAATTGGTCGCGACGCCAAAATTGTGCCAGTTGCCTGCCAGAATGCCACGCTCCGCTACCTCAACAGCGGCGTCAATTATTTTACTCTGCACGCACAGTTAACGCTGTTCGCAAATCATTAACGGGCCTGAACCGGTATTCACCGGGGCTCTTGCTTTTCTCCGCTTCCTCCCGGTGGAATTACCGACGGCGAGTTTCACTTGTGGTTGCAAAAATCAAGAAACAGGTCCCGTGGCTGCTGAGGAAGTGAGAGGAGGGAGGCCATGGGCTGCCGGGGGTGCCTCCGCCCGGGGGGCAGCGGGGCGGGGTGACACCGGATGGCCAGTGGATGGGCCATGGGGTCGGGGTGGCCCCTCACGGGATCGGGGAGTCCGGGCACGGACCGCCATCACCGCAGCTTGCAAGGCAGCCATCTTGCTGCGTACCCCCCCCCCCCCCCCCCACTGACCGCCCACCATGACGCCTGGTTGTGCAGAGTGACACCGGCCGCATGGATGCCCCCACCCCCCCAACTAGCCGCCACCCTCCGACGGTGCAGCACGTGGCCCACCCAAGGGCAACGTCCACAGTAGCCCCTGCAGGAGTGCACTGGGCGGGGACCACGGAGCGTATCGCTGGTATGAGTGGCACCAGTCAATGGTACCCCTGGCAGCAGGGATGGGGCCAGGGGTGTGGTGGGCAGGGTGCCGGGGGAAGGCAGTGGTGGGTTTGGGGTTGGGGGGGGGGGGAGAAATGTAGGGTAGGGGCTGCAGTGCAGACCGGGGCCACCGTGTAGCCTGTTGGACCTGGTTGGGCACGGGGGCAGCACCATGCTAACATGTCGGCCTTTCACTTCCTGCAGATAATAGACTTCGGAACCCAACCAGGAATGGTGGCCTCCCTGTTGGGGGATGCACTGAATCTGTACGAGTTGGAGCAGCTCGAGGAGGACCCTGCCACAGCGGAGCCTGCCCCAGAGAAACAGGAGCCAGCCGGTGAGGACGAAGAGCCACACAACAGACTGCGGAGGATGTGGGAGGTGCAAAGGGCCCCTTGTGTGCCGGCATCGCCCGTCATTCGAGGACCTGCTGGACCGGGCAAGCCATCGAAGACTCCGGCTGAGCAGGGAGGCAGTGAAATATATCTGCCAGGTCATGGCGCACCTGGCAGTGCGGGGGAATGGGGAAGGAGACCCGCTCCCAGGGATTATCAAGGTGACGGTCACCCTGAACCTTTACGCCACGGACTCCTTCCAGGTGCCGAGTGGGGACCTGTCCGGGATCTCAGACCCCTGTGCAAAGGTGCATCGGCACTGTCATGGAGACCCTATTTGTGCAGTCACCACAATACATCCATTTCAATGTGGACCGAGCCCACCAGGATGCCCGGGCAGTGGGGTTCGCCACCATCCCAAGATGCCCCGGGTCCAGGGGGTGATCAATGGGATGCATGGCCCCCTACGGGCACGGGCCCAGACAGGCCGGTCTTCACAAACTGAAAGGTGTTCCACTTGATGAACGTGCAGCTGGTGTGTGACCATGAGAAGCTCCTCATGCACTTCTGTGCCCCATACCCGGGCAGTGTGTCCCCGATACCCGGGCAGTGTGCCCGATACCCGGGCAGTGTGTCCCCAATACCCGGGCAGTGTCCCCCCGATACCCAGGCAGTGTGTCCCCGATACCCGGGCAGTGTGCCCGATACCCGGGCAGTGTGTCCCCAATACCCGGGCAGTGTGCCCGATACCCGGGCAGTGTGTCCCCAATACCCGGGCAGTGTGCCCGATACCCGGGCAGTGTGTCCCCAATACCCGGGCAGTGTGTCCCCGATACCCGGGCAGTGTGTCCCCGATACCCGGGCAGTGTGCCCAGATACCCGGGCAGTGTGCCCCCGATACCCGGGCAGTGTGTCCCCGATACCCGGGCAGTGTGTCCCGATACCCGGGCAGTGTGTCCCCGATACCCGGGCAGTGTGTCCCGATACCCGGGCAGTGTGCCCCGATACCCGGGCAGTGTGTCCCCGATACCCGGGCAGTGTGACCCCGATACCCGGGCAGTGTGTCCCCGATACCCGGGCAGTGTGTCCCGATACCCGGGCAGTGTGTCCCCGATACCCGGGCAGTGTGTCCCGATACCCGGGCAGTGTGCCCGATACCCGGGCAGTGTGTCCCCGATACCCGGGCAGTGTGTCCCCCGATACCGGGCAGTGTGTCCCGATACCCCGGGCAGTGTGTCCCCCGATACCCGGGCAGTGGTGCCCCCGATACCCGGGCAGTGTGTCCCCGATACCGGGCAGTGTGTCCCCCGATACCCGGGCAGTGTGCCCCCGATACCCGGGCAGTGTGTCCCCGATACCCGGGCAGTGTGTCCCCGATACCCGGGCAGTGTGCCCGATACCCGGGCAGTGTTTCCCCGATATCCGGGCAGTGTGCCCCCGATACCCGGGCAGTGTGTCCCATACCCGGGCAGTGTGTCCCCGATACCCGGGCAGTGTGTCCCCGATACCCGGGCAGTGTGTGCCCCATACCCGGGCAGTGTGTCCCCGATACCCGGGCAGTGTGTCCCCCGATACCCGGGCAGTGTGCCCCCGATACCCGGGCAGTGTGCCCCCGATACCCGGGCAGTTGGTCCCATACCCGGGCAGTGTGCCCGATACCCGGGCAGTGTATCCCCGATACCCGGGCAGTGTGCCCCCGATACCCGTGCAGTGTGTCCCTGATACCCGGGCAGTGTGCCCCCGATACCCGCTAGTGTGTCCCTGATACCCGGGCAGTGTGTCCGATACCCGGGCAGTGCGTCCCCGATACCCGGGCAGTGTGTCCCCGATACCCGGGCAGTGAGTCCCCGATACCCGGGCAATGTGTCCCAAACCCGGGCAGTGTTCCCCAGACGCGGGCAGTGTGTCCCCGATACCCGGGCAGTGTGTCCCCGATACCCGGGCAGTGTCCCCGATTCCCGGGCAGTGTGTCCCATACCCGGGCAGTGTGCCCCGATACCCGGGCAGTGTGTCCCCGATACCCGGGCAGTGTGCCCGATACCCGGGCAGTGTCCCCCCGATACCCGGGCAGTGTGCGCCCGATACCCGGGCAGTGTGTCCCCGATACCCGGGCAGTGTCCGCGATACCCGGGCAGTGTGTCCCCGATACCCGGGCAGTGCGCCCCTGATACCCGGGCAGTGTGTCCCCGATACCCGGGCAGTGCGCCCGATACCCGGGCAGTGTGCCCCCGATACCCGGGCAGTGTGCCCCCGATACCCGGGCTGTGTGTCCCCGATACCCGGGCAGTGTGCCCCATACCCGGGCAGTGTGACCCCCGATACCCGGGCAGTGCGCCCCTGATACCCGGGCAGTGTGTTCCCGATACCCGGGCAGTGTGTCCCCGATACCCGGGCAGTGTGCCCCCGATACCCGGGCAGTGTGTCCCCGATACCCGGGCAGTGTGTCCGATACCCGGGCAGTGTGACCCCGATACCCGGGCAGTGTGTCCCCTGATACCCGGGCAGTGTGTCCCCGATACCCGGGCAGTGGTCCCCGATACCCGGGCAGTGTGCCCCCGATACCCGGGCAGTGTGTCCCCGATACCCGGGCAGTGGTCCCCGATACCCGGCAGTGTGTCCCCCGATACCGGGCAGTGTGTCCCCGATACCCGGGCAGTGTGCCCCCGATACCCGGGCAGTGTGTCCCCATACCCGGGCAGTGTGCCCCGATACCCGGGCAGTGTGTCCCGATACCCGGGCAGTGTGTCCCCGATAACCCGGGCAGTGTGCCCCGATACCCGGGCAGTGTGTCCCGATACCCGGGCAGTTGTCCCCGATACCCGGGCAGTGTGCCCCGATACCCGGGCAGTGTGTCCCCGATACCCGGGCAGTGTGTCCCGATACCCGGGCAGTGTGCCCCGATACCCGGGCAGTGTGCCCGATACCCGGGCCGTGTGTCCCCGATACCCGGGCAGTGTGTCCCCGATACCCGGGCAGTGTGTCCCCGATACCCGGGCAGTGTGCCCCGATACCCGGGCAGTGTGTCCCCGATACCCGGGCAGTGTGTCCCGATACCCGGGCAGTGTCCCCGATACCCGGGCAGTGTGCCCCTGATACCCGGGCAGTGTGTCCCCGATACCCGGGCAGTGTGTCCCCGATACCCGGGTAGTGTGTCCCCGATACCCGGGCAGTGTCCCGATACCCGGGCAGTGTGCCCCCGATACTAGGGCAGTGTGTCCCCGATTCTCGGGCAGTGTCCCGATACCCGGGCAGTGTGTCCCCGATACCCGGGCAGTGTGCCCGATACCCGGGCAGTGTGTCCCCGATACCCGGGCAGTGTGCCCGATACCCGGGCAGTGTGCCCCGATACCCGGGCAGTGTGTCCCCGATACCCGGGCAGTGTGCCCCCGATACCCGGGCAGTGTGCCCCCGATACCCGGGCAGTGTGCCCCCGATACCCGGGCAGTGTGCCTGATACCCGGGAAGTGTGTCCCTGATACCCAGGCAGTGTGCCCGATACCCGGGCAGTGTGCCCCCGATACCCGGGCAGTGTGTCCCCGATACCCGGGCAGTGTGTCCCCGATACCCGGGCAGTGTGTCCCCGATACCCGGGCAGTGTGTCCGATACCAGGGCAGTGTGTCCCCGATACCCGGTCAGTGTGTCCCCGATACCCGGGCAGTGTGCCCCCGATACCCGGGCAGTGTGTCCCCGATACCCGGGCAGTGTGCCCCGATACCCGGGCAGTGTGTCCCCGATACCCGGGCAGTGTGCCCCGATACCGGGCAGTGTGTCCCCGATACCCGGGCAGTGTGTCCCCGATACCTGGGCAGTGTGCCACCGATACCCGGGCAGTGTGTCCCCGATACCAGGGCAGTGTGCCCCCGATACCCGGGCAGTGTGTCCCATACCCGGGCAGTGTGTCCGATACCCGGGCAGTGTGTCCCCGATACCCGGGCAGTGTGTCGCTGATACCCGGGCAGTGTGCCCCCGATACCCGGGCATTGTGACCCCGATACCCGGGCAGTATGCCCCCGATACCCGGGCAGTGTGTCCCTGATACCCGCGCAGTGTGTCCCCGATACCCGGGCAGAGTGCCCCCGATACCCGGGCAGTGTGCCGGATACCCGGGCAGGTGCCCCCGATACCAGGGCAGTGTGTCCCCGATACCCGGGCAGTGTGCCCCATACCCGGGCAGTATGCCCCCGATACCCGGGCAGTGTGACCCCGATACCCGGGCAGTGTGCCCCCGATACCCGGGCGGTGTGTCCCCGATACCCGGGCAGTGTGCCCCCGATACCCAGGCAGTGCGTCCGATGCCCGGGCAGTGTGTCCCCGATGCCCGGGCAGTGCGTCCGATACCCGGGCAGTGTGTCCCCGATACCCGGGCAGTGTGTCCCCGATACCTGGGCAGTGTGCCCCCGATACCCGGGCAGTGTGCCGATACCCGGGCAGTGTGTCCCCGATACCCGGGCAGTGTGTCCCCGATACCCGGGCAGTGTGCCCCCGATACCCGGGCAGTGTGCCGATACCGGGCAGTGTGTCCCCGATACCGGGCAGTGTGCCCCCGATACCCGGGCAGTGTGTCCCCGATACCCGGGCAGTGTGCCCCCGATACCCAGGCAGTGTGTCCCCGATACCCGGGCAGTGTGCCCCTGATACGCGGGCAGTGTGTCCCCGATACCCGGGCAGTGTGTCCCCGATACCCGGGCAGTGTGCCCGATACCCGGGCAGTGCATCCGATACCCGGGCAGTGTGTCCCCGATACCTGGGCAGTGTTTCCCCGATACCCGGACAGTGTGTCCCCGATACCCGGGCAGTGCGTCCGATACCCGGGCAGTGTGTCCCCGATACCCGGGCAGTGTGCCCCCGATACCCGGGCAGTGCATCCGATACCCGGGCAGTGTGTTCCCGATACCCGGGCAGTGTGTCCCGATACCCGGGCAGTGTGTCCCGATACCCGGGCAGTGTGCCCCCGATACCCGGGCAGTGTGTCCCTGATACCCGGGCAGTGTGTCCCCGATACCCGGGCAGTGTCCCCGATACCCGGGCAGTGTGTCCCCGATACCCGGGCAGTGTGTCCCGATACCCGGGCAGTGTGCCCGATACCAGGGCAGTGTGCCCCCGATACCCGGGCAGTGTGCCCCGATACCCGGGCAGTGTGTCCCCGATACCCGGGCAGTGTGCCCGATACCAGGGCAGTGTGTCCCCGATACCCGGGCAGTGTGTCCCCGATACCCGGGCAGTGTGTCCCCGATACCCGGGCAGTGTGTCCCCGATACCGGGCAGTGTGTCCCCGATACCCGGGCAGTGTGCCCCGATACCCGGGCAGGTGTCCCCGATACCCGGGCAGTGTGCCCCCGATACCCGGGCAGTGTGTCCCGATACCCGGGCAGTGTGTCCCCGATACCCGGGCAGTGTGTCCCCGATACCCGGGCAGTGTGCCCCGGTACCCGGGCAGTGTATCCCCGATACTCGGGCAGTGTGTCCCCGATACCCGGGCAGTGTGTCCCCGATACGCGGGCAGTGTGTCCCCGATACCCGGGCAGTGTCCCCGATACCCGGGCAGTGTGCCCCCGATGCCTGGGCAGTGTGACCCCGATACCGGGCAGTGTGTCCCCGATACCCGGGCAGTGCATCCGATACCGGGCAGTGTGTTCCCGATACCCGGGCAGTGTGTTCCCGATACCCGGGCAGTGTGTCCGATACCCGGGCAGTGTGCCCCCGATACCCGGGCAGTGTGTCCCTGATGCCCGGGCAGTGTGTCCCCGATACCCGGGCAGGTGTCCCCGATACCCGGGCAGTGTGCCCGATACCCGGCAGTGTGTCCCATACCCGGGCAGTGTGTCCCCGATACCTGGGCATGTGCCCCGATACCCGGGCAGTGTGTCCCCGATACCCGGGCAGTGTGCCCCCGATACCCAGGGCAGTGTGTCCCGATACCCGGGCAGTGTGCCCCTGATACGCGGGCAGTGTGTCCCCGATACCCGGGCAGTGTGTCCCCGATACCCGGGCAGTGTGCCCCGATACCTGGGCAGTGTGTCCCGATACCCGGGACAGTGTGTCCCCGATACCCGGGCAGTGCGTCCCGATACCCGGGCAGTGTGTCCCCGATACCCGGGCAGTGTGCCCCCGATACCCGGGCAGTGCATCCGATACCCGGGCAGTGTGCCCCCGATACCTGGGCAGTGTGTCCCCGATACCCGGGCAGTGTGCCCCCGATACCCAGGCAGTGTGTCCCCGATACCCGGGCAGTGTGCCCCTGATACCGGGCAGTGTGTCCCCGATACCCGGGCAGTGTGTCCCCGATACCCGGGCAGTGTGCCCCCGATACCTGGGCAGTGTTTCCCCGATACCCGGACAGTGTGTCCCCGATACCCGGGCAGTGCGTCCGATACCCGGGCAGTGTGTCCCCGATACCCGGGCAGTGTGTCCCCGATACCGGGCAGTATGCCCCGATACCCGGGCAGTGTGTCCCCCGATACCCGGGCAGTGTTCCCGATACCCGGGCCAGTGTTGGTCCCCGAATACCCGGGCAGTGTCCCCCGATACCCGGGCAGTGGTCCCCAGATACCGGGCAGTGTGCCCCGATACACGGGCAGTGGCCCCGATACCGGGCAGTGTGTCCCCCGATACCCGGGCAGTGTGCCCCGATACCGGGCAGTGTGTCCCCGATACCAGGGCAGGTGTCCCCGATACCCGGGCAGTGGTTCGCCCGATACCCGGGCAGTGTGTCCCGATACCCGGCAGTGTGCCCGATACCGGGCAGTGTGTCCCCGACTACCCGGGCAGTATGTCCCCGATACCCGGGCAGTGTGTCCCCGATACCCGGGCAGTGTTCCCCCGATACCCGGGCAGTGTGCCCCCGATACCCGGGCAGTGTGTCCCCGATACCCGGGCTGTGTGCCCCCGATACCCTGGCAGTGTGCCCCCGATACCCGGGCAGTGTGTCCCTGATACCCGGGCAGTGTGTCCCCGATACCCGGGCAGTGTGTCCCCGATACCCGGGCAGTGTGCCCCCGGTACCCGGGCAGTGTATCCCCGATACTCGGGCAGTGTGTCCCCGATACCCGGGCAGTGTGTCCCCGATACGCGGGCAGTGTGTCCCCGATACCCGGGCAGTGTCCCCGATACCCGGGCAGTGTGCCCCCGATACCCGGGCAGTGTGACCCCGATACCCGGGCAGTGTGTCCCCGATACCCGGGCAGTGCATCCGATACCCGGGCAGTGTGTTCCCGATACCCGGGCAGTGTGTTCCCGATACCCGGGCAGTGTGTCCGATACCCGGGCAGTGTGCCCCCGATACCCGGGCAGTGTGTCCCTGATGCCCGGGCAGTGTGTCCCCGATACCCGGGCAGTGTCCCCGATACCCGGGCAGTGTGCCCGATACCCGGGCAGTGTGTCCCATACCCGGGCAGTGTGCCCGATACCAGGGCAGTGTGCCCCCGATACCCGGGCAGTGTGCCCCCGATACCCGGGCAGTGTGTCCCATACCCGGGCAGTGTGCCCGATACCAGGGCAGTGTGCCCCCGATACCCGGGCAGTGCGCCCCCGATACCCGGGCAGTGTGTCCCCGATACCCGGGCAGTGTGTCCCCGATACCCGGGCAGTGTGTCCCCGATACCCTGGCAGTGTGCCCGATACCCGGGCTGTGTGCCCCGATACCCGGGCATGTGTGCCCCCGATACCCGGGCATAGTGTGTCCCCGAATACCCCCCCGGGCAGTGTGTCCCTGATACCCGGGCAGTGGTGTCCCCGATAACCGGGCAGTGTGTCCCCGATACCGGGCAGTGTGCCCCCCGGTACCCGGGCAGTGTATCCCCGATCTCTGGCAGTGTGTCCCCGATACCCGGGCATGTGTCCCCGATACGCGGGGCAGTGTGTCCCCGATACCCGGGCAGTGTGCCCCGATACCCGGGCAGTGTGCCCCCGATACCCGGGCAGTGTGACCCCGATACCCGGGCAGTGTGTCCCCGATACCCGGGTAGTGTGTCCCCGATACACGGGCAGTGTGTCCCCGATACCCGGGCAGTGTCCCCGGTACCCGGGCAGTGTGACCCCGATACCCGGGCATTGTGTCCCCGATACCCGGGCAGTGTGTACCCGATACCCGGGCAGTGTGCCCCCTATACCCGGGCAGTGTGTCCCCGATACCCGGGCAGTGTGCCCGCATTACCCGGGCAGTGTGCCCCGATACCCGGGCAGTGTGCCCCCGATACCCGGGCAGTGTGTCCCCGATACCCGGCAGTGTGTCTCCGATACCCGGGCAGTGTGCCCCGATACCTGGGCAGTGTGCCCCGATACCCGGGCAAGTGTGTCCCCGATACCCGGGCAGTGTGTCCCCGATACCCGGGCAGTGTGTCCCCGATACCCCGGGAAGTGTGTCCCCGATACCCGGGCAGTGTGCCCCCGATACCCGGGCAGTGCGCCCCCGATATCCGGGCAGTGTGTCCCCGATACCCGGGCAGTGTGCCCCTGATACCCGGGCAGTGTGCTCCCGATACCCGGGCAGTGCGCCCCCGATACCCGGGCAGTGTTTCCCCGATATCCGGGCAGTGTGTCCCCGATACCCGGGCAGTACCAGAATCATCTTCGCCATCCTTTCCTCTACATCCCTAGAACTATTAGGTGACCTATAGAAAACTCCCAACAGGGTGACCTCTCCTTTCCTGTTTCTAACCTCAGCCCATACTACCTCAGAAGAAGAGTCCCCATCTAGCATCCTTTCCGCCACCGTAATACTGTCCTTGACTAGCAGCGCCACACCTCCCCCTCTTTTGCCCCCTTCTCTGAGCTTACTAAAACACCTAAACCCCGGAACCTGCAACAACCATTCCTGTCCCTGCTCTATCCATGTCTCTGAAATGGCCACAACACCGAAGTCCCAGGTACCAACCCATGCTGCCAGTTCCCCTACCTTATTTCGTATACTCCTGGCATTGAAGTAGACACACTTCAAACCACCTACCTGAACACTGGCACCCTCCTGCGAAGTCAAATCTGTGCTCCTGACCTCTATACTCTCAATCTCCCGTACCCCAAAACTACAATCCAGGTTCCCATGCCCCTGCTGAATTAGTTTAAACCCCCACAAAGAGCACTAACAAATCTCCCCCCCCCAGGATATTGGTGCCCCTCAGGTTCAGATGTAGACCATCCTGTCTATAGAGGTCCAACCTTCCCCAGAAAGAGCCCCAGTTATCCAGAAATCTGAATCCCTCCCGCCTGCACCATGCCTGTGGTGTTACTGGGCTATATGATGCTCAGTGTGTGTTACTGGGCTATATGATGCTCGGTGTATGTTACGGTGCCTATATGCCGATGACTTGTTATTTCACGTGTCGGAACCAAATGTGTCAATTGGGGGAACATTGGAGCTGCTTCGGGTGTTTGGGGCTTTCTCGGGTACAATTAAATCTGGACAAGAGTGAGTATTTAGTGGTGTCTCGGCCAGAGGTGGAGGCAGGGTTGGGGGGGTCTAATATTCCGTAGGGCAGGGACTCACTTTAGATACCTGGGGGTGCAGGTTGCTCTGGATTGGGGGGTGGGGGGGGGGGGGGGGGGTGGGGGGGGGGGCTCCGTAGTACAACATTCGCTGTCAGCGCACTCACACCCACAGATTTCCCGACGGTGTGGGGGTGGCCACAATGGGAAACCCCATTGGCCGGCTGCCGGGACGGAGCAAGGCGCTGCCCATGGAGATGCACCGCATCAGGAAACTGTTCTGCCGGAGTGGAGAATCCCGCCCAAAGCGTTTTTGGCAACAAACGGACACAGAGGACGCGGTTCTCCGGAAAATTGTCTGAGTGTGGTAGCGAGCAGGAACTACCGCGTGTGTTCCAGTGCTCAGCCAGCGAGGCCGGTAATGCTGGTCAATGTTAATTGGTCTTTTTAACGAGGCCACACGGGCTTCCCACTGCAAATGAAGGCTCACCAGCTGATTCACCGGCACTGCGCTTGCCAGCCCCCCCTCCCCCCGTCAAGCAGCACCTAATCTGCTCAGCCAACCCCAGCCAGCTCACAACAGTGGGGCCCAGGTAACCTGTCCAAGACTCGGGGATAGACAGAGAAATACAGCACAGAACAGGCCCTTCGGCCCACGATGTTGTGCATCGAAGACAGGATGCCAGAAGTGATGTCCTTTTGGTCAAGGATGTCCTGTTCCCCGAGGGTCCCGGGGGGGGGTCAGCCATAGGCCAGCAAGTGCCGCCTGGGATGAGGTGGCAGTGGCTGTGAGTGCCGGGGGTGTGGCCAGGAGAACTGGCCTCCAGTGCAGGAAAAAGGTCAACCCGGTACCCTGGACACCCACTCATAACGTCACCTAGACCGGGCACTGATCCCTTCCCCGTGGAACTCACCCACCTTCCGGCCATGGGCAAGTCCCCGGAGCTGTGTCCCATCCCCTGGGTGTTGGCCGCTGTGTGTGTGTGGTGCTGCCTTCTGCAGTGTCCAGGTATCTGGGTCTGATTGGGATGTTAGACAATGACTCCCACATGGCCGCCCACCCACGGGAATCCAATTGGGTTGTGTGAAGTGCTCCCTTAGCCACGATTGCCAATTCCCTAGAGGCTAGCCTTCTACCTCGCAGCCTGAGGCCTCGGCAGCCGGTGGGGGTTATGGGTGGTCGTGGGGCAGACGGGCAGGGACAGGGATCACACCCGGAATGGGTACACACGATCCAGGTGGTGCCCCGAGTGGTTGCCCCCTGATTGCACCCCCAGCACCTCCTCCCACGCTTGCATGGCGCCCGCCCCTGCAGAGTGTCCCCCACCTCCAGTGGAGGGTCCAGTATCCTCGACCAAGGAGCCCCCCACCCCCACCGAGCACAGGGTCAGCAATCCCAGCGCCCCAGGGCTCTTTGCCTGTGAGCAAAGATGGCTGCTTACCTCCTCGACTCCCCAGGGAAGCCCTTCCGCCAGGTTCATGTTTTCAAAAGGAGTAGCAATCTACGCCAGCGTGAGCACTTCCTGGGGAGGCAGCTGAATGATGGAAGGCCATTGGATATGGGGTGGCTCCCGTTAATTGTAAGGAAATGGGATTTAAGTGGTGATAATTGGTTTCTTGCCTCGCTGCGGCGAGATTCCGAATTTGCTGACGGGAGCGGGTCGGTTACATCGCAAACTGTTTGGCGCCAGTCGTAGTTCCCGTTTTCGGCCTCTCCCACTAGTCACCGGCCTCGATTCACTCGAGCGCAGGTGTCAACACTCTGGCCGGTCTCTGGCTAGGACCCCGCTACCCCAGACCCACTCTGATCCCTCATTGGTTGGGATTCACACACTCCACGATAGGTCCCGAGCCAGTCACATGGACCCCGAGGACACGCCCCTTAAAGGGGTTGCGTTTCCACAGCAGGAAAACCAGGAATATAAATTGGGGAAATTTGAGGAAATGAACAGAGAGAGTAAGCTGCAAATCATTAAACAAAAGGCAAGGAGTGGCTGACGGAAAGAAGAAAAAATTTGTGGTTTCTCACCCTACTAAATAAACAGTTATATTTTGCACCACACCCCCACCTACCACACCCCTCACCACTTCCCCTGCTGTAATGTTTGTTCTGAGTGGAAACTGGAGTAGTGACACTTGTCTGGGGAGGTATTTTGCATTTTGTCATTTGATCCTCGTGCGTATGCTCTTCCAAATTTTATGTTTTCTCGTCTCTTAGACTCACTGTTTTATTTTGTCTTCTTTCCTGTCTCGTCCGTCCCGAGTCTCTCATCATCTTAGAAAGAACTTGCATTTCATTAATAACTTCATAGCCAATCAAGTACATTTTTTAAAAAACATTTTATTGAAGCATTTTCAATATAAACAGAACCTAAAAGTGCAAAAGCCAACAGCAGGAGACAGCCCCCCCCCCCCCCCCCCCACACACATACACACTCCGCTGCCACCCTGACGCCAACCCCCATTTGCCAGTCCTTCACCCTACCCCTCCCCTCCCCCTCTGACAACTTGATAATCCTTGAAGAATTCGATGAACAGCTCCCATCTCGGGGTGAGCCCCTCCACTGGCCCCCTTCAACTTGTTCTTCTCTAAGTGCAGGAACTCTGCCAAATCCCTCACCCTCACCCACACCCCCCCCCCCCCCCCCCGCTCGGCGGCTCAGAGTCCCACCAACCCAACACAATCCGTCTCCGAGCTATCAGGGAGGCAAAGGCCAAACCATCGGCCTCTCTTCCCACCTGTACTCCTCCGACACACCGAATATCTCCACCTTGGGACTACTGTCACCCCCACACCCATCCTGCACCCCTGGAAAGAACCGCCCTGTGCACTACCTTAAATTGGTTAAGACTTGGGGCAGCACGGTAGCACAGTGGTTAGCACTGTCGCTTCTCAGCTCCAGGGTCCCAGGCTCCATTCCCGGCTTGGGTCACTGAACTGTCTAATCGGAGTCTGCATGTTCTCCCCGTGTCCACGTGGGTTTCCTCCGGGTGCTCCGGTTTCCTCCCGCAGTCCAAAGATCCGCAGGTTATGTGGATTGGCCATGATAAATTGCCCTTCCAGTTCAAAAGGTTGGGTGGGGTTACTGGGCTGGGATGGGCTTGAAGTGTGGGCTTGGGTAGGGTGCTCTGTCCAAGGGCCGGAGCTGACTCGATGGGATGAATGGCCTCATTCTGCACTGTAAATTCTACGATTACAGTCTTGCAGACGATGAGGACACATTAACTCTGCGCAAGGGATGGCATGGTCTCCGGTGGCGGTATGTAGGAGGAGGTCGCACATTGGATGGCTCCTGCTCGAGGATTGATTTTTCAGAATTTAATGCTGGTCCCAGGGGCAATTTTTGGTTAAATGAGAACAGGACGACATAAGGAAGAAGGATGTCCCAAACCCAAAGGAAAGCTGCCGTGAGGAAGAGGGTGAGTGAAGGTTCGCCATCGAGTGGAAGGGTCGGATTAGCAACTGGGAGGATGGCGGAGGCTGGGTGGCAGGGTGGGGCCGCATTGTTCACGGTAGAAAAGGTAACCGAGGTGATGGCTTTTGAACGGCTCGAGTGGTGGGTGGGCACGGGGGCAGATGTTAGCTTTCGCCTCACTGATTGCCTGGAGGAGGGTCCTGTTGGGGGGAGGTCAGCTTCTCCATCCTGGGACACGGCTTGCCAGCCAGGGGAATGGGCTTTCCTTCATTCTGGGGATGGTGAAGACTCTGCTGAAGGAGATGAAGGAAGGGTTTCACAATTCACAGGGACTGAGAATTGGGCCATTGAACATTAGGGAGGGAAGAGGGGGGTCGTCGGTATTGTTGTTTTTGATCACACTGTTTACTGATTGATTGTTAATTTTGTGTTGTTGACCTGGAATATGCGGGTGGATGTTTGCATATTGAGCCGGGGGTGGTTTGTGTCGGGGGGGGGGGGATTGTTATTGTTTTTGTTTCTGTTTGTTTTCTCTTTGGTTGTTTATTGATGGAAATGAGGAGAATAAAAAGATTTTTTTTAAAACCCTCCGCAAGGCGTCACTCCACACTCCAGCCCCCCCCCCCCCCCCCCCCCCCCCAAGCCTCACCCAATTCCTCCTCCCGTTTACACCTAACCTTCTCCCACTGGGGCACTCTCTCTCTTCAATAGCTCCCCATATATATCCGAGACCCTGCCCTCTCCCATTTCCGCAGTTTGTCCTGCGGCACTGGAGGGGGCATCACCGGAAACAACGGCACCTCCTTCCTCATGAAGTCCCTGACCAGCAGGTACCTGAATCCATTCCCCTTCGGTAACGGTGTGGTGGTATGGATATGTGCCTTGAGTCGAATTGATGGTACATCAATTTAATCAGCTAGTTGTTAGCCCGGTGGTCAACTACAGGGGTGAAAATCTCCGTGGACCGACGTGACGCCCATTTCCGGCGGGAAAAAGCGGTGTGCATGACTCCGGCGTCCGGGCCTTCTTTTAAGCCGGCAATCTCTGTTCCCGGAAGGGCCAGCAGCGGGCTGACGCGATAGGCGTCAGTTTCTCCAGCTGCGGAAGTGGCGAGTCCCGGCGTTTGTGTGGTGGGGAGAGAGAGAGACCCAGTGGGGTGGGGGGAGAAGAGCGACCCGGCATTGGTGGGGGGGGGGGGGGAGGAGAAGAGCGACCCGGCATTGGGGGGGGGGGGGAGAAGAGCGACCCGGCATTGGTGGGGGGGGGGGGGGGGGAGAAGAGCGACCCGGCATTGGGGGGGGGGGGGGAGAAGAGCGACCCGGCATTGGGGGGGGGGGGGGGGGAGAAGAGCGACCCGGCATTGGGGGGGGGGGAAAAGAGCGACCCGGCATTGGGGGGGGGGGGGGGGAGAAGAGCGACCCGGCATTGGGGGGGGGGAAAAGAGCGACCCGGCATTGGGGGGGGGGGGTTGGGGGCAGCGGCGTGCAGAGAGGGGGGGCGACGGATGCCCGGGGCCAACGCACCGTCGCCCCCCCCCCTGTACGCCGCTACCCCCTACCCCAACCACCCCCCCCTCACCACCCCTACCTCCCTCCAACGCCCCTACCTCCCTCCCCACCACACCTACCCCCCTCCAACGCCGCCCCCCCTACCCCCCTCCAACGCCGCCCCCCCCATCTCTCGCAACGCCGCAACCACCCCCCTCTCAACGCCGGGTCCCCCCCCCCTCAACGCCGGTACCCACACCCCGTCCCCCTCCCTCTGAAGGCCGGTACCCACACCCCCCCCTCCTTCCTCCTCCCCCCTTCCTTCCTCCTCCCCCCCTTCCTTCCTCATTAGTGGGGGGTGGGGGGTGCGGCGTTGGAGAGGGGTAGGGGTGGTGAAGGGGGGGGTTGGGGTAGGGGCAGCGGCAGGGGCAGAGAGGGGGGGCGACGGATGCCCGGGGCCAACGCACCATCGCCCCCCCTCTGCACGCCGCTGCCCCTACCCCAACCTCCTCCCCTCACCACCCCTACCCCCTTCACCACCCCTACCCCACTCCAACGCCGCACCCCCCCCCCACTAACGGAGGAAGGAAGGGGGGGAGGAGGAACGAAGGGGGGGAGGAGGAGAGAGGGGGGGTGTGTGAGTACCGGCGTTGAGGGGGGGGACCCGGCGATGAGGGAGGGTTGCTGCGTTGAGGGTGGGGGGTTGCGGCGTTGCGAGAGATGGGGAGGCGGCGTTGGAGGGGGGATGGGGGGGCAGCGTTGGAGGGGGGTAGGGGTGGTGGGGAGGGGGGTAGGTGTGGTGGGGAGGGGGGTAGGGGCGTTGGAGGGAGGTGGGGTGGTGAGGGGGGGGTGGTTGGGGTAGGGGGCAGCGGCGTACGGGGGGGGGGGTCGACGGTGCGTTGGCCCCGGGCATCCGTCGCCTCCCCCTCTCTGCACGCCGCTGCCCCAAAACCCCTCCCCGATGCCGCAACCCCCGCCCCCCATGCCGCAACCCCCCCCATGCCGCAACCCCCCCCGATGCCGCAACCCACCCCCCCCGATGCCGCAACCCACCACACCCGACACTGAACGGCGTCAACCATCATCAATGGTTGACGCCGTTTTAAAGCAACTGTGATTTTCGCCGACGTGACCCGTGGCCACGGGGACTTCAGCCCATCCGGGCCGGAGATTTGTGGAAACTAAAAAAAAAATGAAATCCCGCCGGCGCCAGCTGTTTTCAGAGGCTGCCGGCGGGATTTGCACAGCGCCGGTTTTTGGCCGGTGGGAGATTTAAAAACCCTGCGGCAGCGGAAATAACGCCGCTGCCGGCCGATTCTCCGACCCTGCGTGGGGTCGGAGAATCCCGCCCCAGATAATTTAATCAGCTCGAATTTTGGAATGGAGCTTCGCATCAAGCCTGACTGCCTCCGTACCAGCCCCCAGGCTGCAAATGCATCTGCAATCTTTAAACACTGGCAGGCATGTTTTAATAGCACCAGACAACAGTTCCCTGGTGAGTCCCTCGATGAGTTTTACCAGGCCCTCGCAGCTCTAGGGAGAACGTGCGCATGTCTCCAAGTTTTGGCGACGGAGCACATGGAACTTCTAATCAGAGACGCTTACGTTGCTGGCATGTAGTCCCCTTCTATCCACCAACGATTGCTGGAGAAGAACACCCTCAGCCGAGCTGAGGCACGGAACCTTGCAGCCTCCCTGGAGATTGCTGACCTGAACACCCGCGCATACGCCCCCAGCCACGCGGCAACCCCCTGGGCTTCATGGCACGTGCCATCCCCATCCTCCGCGGACCCCGACCCCCCCCCCAAGCCTGCGCTGCGGGTCGCTCCGATAAACTAGCGGGGCCCCGTTGCTATTTCTGTGGCTTCTCCAAGCACCCCCGCCCGCGCTGCCCGGCCCGCTCCGCTCTGTGTAAGAGCTGCGGGAAGAAGGGCCACTACACGGTGGTCTGCCAGACCAAGTCGGTCGCTGCTGTCCCGCGCAGCGACCGCGGATCGACCCCCCCCCCCTCCCCCCCGGGCCCCCCCAGGGCCCCACGCCGCGCACCAACCTCTCCGGCCCGGCTCCCGCAACGGCCCCATGGTCCTCCCGACCCCGCGCCCCCAGCTGCCCCGACCGGCCGCAGACGCCGCTGACACTGCCACCAGCCGCCACGAGGCTCCCACGGGCGCCGCCATCTTGGGGCCCCGGCTCCACGTGTGGGTCCTGGGCGCCGCCATCTTGGGCCAACTCGGAAGGCCCTGCCAGCGATTACTCTGCCACCGAGGAGGATCTGGAACTCTCGCCACGACTTGCTTCCATCAAACTCGACCAGTCGCAACCACGCTCGCTCGCCAAGACTACGACAACGGTCCAGCTCTACGGACACAAAACGAGATGCCTGCTGGACTCCGGGAGCACGGAAAGTTTTGTCCACCCCAACACGGTAAGACGCTGCGCGCTCCCCATCCATCCAGTTAAACATAAAATTGAATTGGCCTCGGGTTCGCACTCCGTCCAAATCACCGGGTGCTGCATAGCGGACCTCACGGTCCAGGGGAGGGTTTTCAAAACTTTCAAACTCCTCATCCTCCCCGTCTATGCGCTCCGGCACTCTTGGGCCTGGATTTCCAGTGCAACCTGCGGAGCTTGACCTTCCAATTCAGCGGCCCTATTCCCCCCCTTACTGTCTGCAGCCTCGCGTCCCTCAAAGTGGACCCCCCTTCCTTGTTTGCTAATCTCACCCCAGATTGTAAACCTGTCGCCACTCGGAGCAGACGGTCCAGCGCCCAGGACCGGACCTGGGTCCGAGGTCCAGAGGCTCCTTAAGGAAGGATTTATCGAGGCCAGCAACAGTCCCTGGCGAGCCCAAGTGCTGGTAGTTCGGACTGGGGAGAAAAACCGGATGGTCATCGATTACAGTCAGACCATCAACAGGTTTACGCAGCTGGACGCGTATCCTCTCCCCCGTATCTCCGACCTGGTTAACAGGATCGCGAAGTACAAAGTCTTCTCCACGGTGGACCTTAAATCCGCCTACCACCAGCTTCCCATCCGCGCGAGTGGCCGAAAGTACACCCCATCTGAGGCAGATGGGCGCCTCTACCACTTCCTCAGGGTTCCATTCGGTGTCACAAATGGGGTCTCGGTCTTCCAACGGGAGATGGACCGAATGGTCGACAAGCACGGGCCACCTTCCCGTATCTCGATAACGTCACCATCTGCGGCCACGACCAGCAGGACCACGACATTAACCTCCAAAAATTCCTCCGAACCACAAAACTCCATAATTTAACCTACAATAAGGATAAGTGCGTGTTTAGCACCGACCGTCTAGCCATCCTTGGCTACGTAGTGCGTAACGGAGTGATAGGCCCCGATCCCGAACGCATGCGCCCCCTAATGGAGCTCCCTCTCCCCAACTCCTTCAAATCCCTCAAACGCTGCCTGGGCTTCTTCTCATACTACGCCCAGTGGGTCCCCAACTACGCCAACAAAGCCCGCCCACTCGTCCAGTCCACCTCCTTTCCCCTGTCGATGGAGGCCCGCCAGGCCTTTAGCCGCATCAAAGCGGATATCGCAAAGGCCACGATGCGCGCTATCGATGAGTCCCTCCCCTTCCAGGTCGAGAGCGACGCGTCTGACGTAGCTCTGGCGGCCACCCTCAACCAAGCGGGCAGACCCGTGGCCTTCTTCTCCCGGACCCTCCACGCTTCCGAAATCCGCCACTCCTCGGTGGAAAAGGAGGCACAGGCCATAGTCGAAGCTGTGCGATATTGGAGGCACTATCTGGCCGGCAGGAGGTTTACCCTCCTCACAGACCAACGGTCAGTAGCTTTCATGTTCGACAATGCACAGAGGGACAAGATCAAGAACGACAAGATCTTTCAGTGGCGGATCGAGTTGTCCACCTGCAACTACGATATCTTGTATCGTCCTGGGAAGCTCAACGAGCCTCCTGATGCCCTATCCCGCGGTACCAGCACCAGTCACAGATTGACCACCTCCACTCCCTCCACATGACCTCTGCCATCCAGGGGTCACGCGTTTCTACCATTTTATTAAGACCCGCAACCTGCCCTACTCCGTCGAGGAAGTCAGGACAGTGACCAGGGACTGCCACGTCTGCGCCGAGGCAAACCACACTTCTACCGCCCCGAACGAGCGCATCTGATCAAGGCATCCCGCCCCTTCGAACGTCTCAGTATAGACTTCAAGGGCCCCCTCCCCTCCAACAACCGTAACACATGTTTCTTGAGTGTTATCGACGAATACTCTCGATTCCCTTTCGCCATTCCCTGTCCCGACATGACCACAACAACCATCATAAAGGCCCTCCTATCCATCTTCTCCCTGTTCGGCTACCCCGCGTACATACACAGCGACCGGGGGTCCTCCTTATGAGCGACGAACTGCGTCAATTCCTGCTCAGCAGGGGCATCGCCTCTAGCAGGACGACCAGTTATAACCCCCGGGGTAACGGTCAGGCCGAGCGGGAGAATGGCACCATTTGGAAGACCATCCTGCTGGCCCTACGGTCCAGAGATCTCCCTGTTCCCCGTTGGCAAGAGGTCATTCCCGCCGCCCTCCATTCAATCCGGTCTCTCGTCTGTACTACCACCAATCAAACACCTCATGAACGTCTGCTTGTTTTCCCCAGGAAGCCGTCCTCAGGATCCCCTCTCCCGACCTGGCTGGCCACCCCCGGGCCCATCTTGCTCCGGACGCATGTGCGGGTGCACAAGTCCGACCCGTTGGTTGAGCGAGTCCAGTTACTCCACGCCAACCCGCAGTATGCGTACGTGGAGTATCCCGACGGTCGGCAGGACACGGTCTCACTCCGGGACCTGGCACCCGCTGGCGTGCTGCCTTCCCCCCCTACATCAACACCTCCCCCCAACCCCAATTCCCCCCAGCGTCCCCCGCGCCCCCACGACCCAGCGTAATATACCCCCTCTTCCCCGATTACAGCATCTCCACCACCGGCCAGGGGTACGGAGACACATCTACGACCGACGCTCCCGGAGGCAAGGACGACCATCGGCCCAACGTCACCGGCTCCACTGCGACGGTCCTCCAGAACACCACGGGCACCCGACAGGCTGATCGTCTCCATCTAATGCGGCCATGGGACTTTTTTGGACATTTCGTGTTATTCTGTTGTTAGTAGTAGTAGTATTGTTTTGCCACGAGCCAGTTGGCAGCTCACCCCTTTCGATTTTCGCTGCTCATACCAGCAGTCCTTGGACCCCCCCCCCCCTCCCCGTCTCCCACTTACCCCCCCCTTCTTTCTCCACAAGGGGTGAATGTGGTGGTGTGGATATGAGCACTGCCATTGGTGCAGGGCACTGGCTTCCCGTTGGCTCTGGCTGGTCATGTGCCTCTTGTCCGATTGGTTGGGGCTAGTCATGTGACTGCTCTCCAATTGGTCGAGAGGCAAGTAGGCCCCGCCTCCGAGGCGGGGTATAAGTACCCAGAGTTCCCGGCAGTCGGTCATTCTCTGTAGTCGACCATCGAGATAACAACTAGCTGATTAAAGCCACAGTTCGGATCCTAAATGTGTCTTGAGTCGAATTGATGGTACATCAAACGGCTACGTCCCCTCCAGCTCCTCCAGGTCTGCAAACCTCCCTCCCGCCAACAAACAAATCCTTAAAATATTCTAACCCCACCTGCCGCCACACCTGGAACCTTCGCACCCAGCCCCACCGGGAAAAACATAATATTGTCGCAAACCGGCGCCCAGAGGGACATGCCTTCCATTCTAAAATGCTGTCGAGTCCGGTTCCAAACCCTTAGCGCTGATACCACCACCGCTCTCATGGAGCACCTGACCAGTGAGAATGGAAGGGGCACTAACATCAGTGTCCTCACGGTGGTCCCCTTACACGAGGCCGCCCCCACCCACCCCCAAACCAACCACTTCCCCACCACCCATTTCCGAACCGTTGCAATATTCACTGCCAAGTAGAAGTTCAACAAGTTCGGCAACGCTACTCCCCCCCCCCCCCCCCCCCCCCCCCCTCCCCCACCCCGTCGATCCCCCTCCAAAAATACTCTCCTAACCCGAAAAGCCTTCCCTGGCCACACAAACCTCAAGATCATCCCATTAACACAAAAATCCGGAGATTCTGAAACACAAACAACAGATTCGGCAGCACCATCATCTGGGCCGTCATTGTTACCGTCTGGGCCATCATCGTTACCGTCTGGGCCATCATCGTTACCGTCTGGGCCGTCATCGTTACCGTCTGGGCCGTCATCGTTACCGTCTGGGCCATTATCGTTACCGTCTGGGCCGTCATCGTTACCGTCTGGGCCGTCATCGTTACCGTCTGGGCCGTCATCGTTACCGTCTGGGCCATTATCGTTACCGTCTGGGCCGTCATCGTTACCGTCTGGGCCGTCATCGTTACCGTCTGGGCCGTCATCGTTACCGTCTGGGCCGTCATCGTTACCGTCTGGGCCGTCATCGTTACCGTCTGGATTGGATTGGATTTGTTTATTGTCACGTGTACCGAGGTACAGTGAAAATTATTTTTCTGCGAGCAGCTCAACGGATCATTAAGTACATGGGAAGAAAAGGGAATAAAAGAAAATACATAATAGGGCAACAAAAGGTACACAATGTAACTACATAAGCACTGGCATCGGATGAAGCATACAGGGTGTAGTGTTAATGAGGGCAGTCAATAAGAGGGTCATTTAGGAGTCTGGTAACAGCGGGGAAGAAGCTGTTTTTGAGTCTGTTTGTGCGTGTTCTCAGACTTCTGTATCTCCTGCCCGATGGAAGAAGTTGGAAGAGTGAGTAAGCCGGGTGGGAGGGATCCTTGATTATGCTGCCCGCTTTCCCCAGGCAGTGGGAGGTGTAGATGAAGTCAATGGATGGGAGGCGGGTTCGTGTGACAGATTGGGCGGTGTTCACGACTCTCTGAAGTTCCTTGCGGTCCTGGGCCGAGCAGTTGCCATACCAGGCTGTGATGCAGCCAGATAGGATGCTTTCTATGGTGCATCTGTAAAAGTTGGTAAGGGTTAATGTGGACATGCCGAATTTCCTTAGTTTCCTGAGGAAGTATAGGCGTTGTTGTGCTTTCTTGGTGATAGCGTCGACGTGGGTGGACCAGGACAGATTTTTGGAGATGTGCACCCCTAGGAATTTGAAACTGCTAACCATCTCCACCTCGGCTCCGTTGATGCTGACAGGGGTGTGTACAGTACTTTGCTTCCTGAAGTCAATGACCTGCTCTTAGTTTTGTTGGCATTGAGGGAGAGATTGTTGTCGTTACACCACTCCACTAGGTTCTCTATCTCCCTCCTGTATTCGGACTCGTCGTTATTCGAGATCCGGCCCACTATGGTCGTATCATCAGCAAAGTTGTAGATGGAGTTAGAACCAAGTTTTGCCACGCAGTCATGTGTGTACAGGGAGTAGAGTAGGGGGCTAAGTGCGCAGCCTTGCGGGACCCCGGTGTTGAGGCCCTGGAACCATCATCTTTGCCATCTGGACCGTCGTCGTTACCGTTGGGACCCAACCCGCCAACAACAACGGCAGCACATTGTTAATTCTGACTTCATTCCCTCCACCCGCCATGCCACAGGGCCCAGCGTCCTGCCATTTGTATCCCAATGGGCCGGGTTCCCGACGGCGCAGATCTCCGCGATCGGGAACCCGGAGTGGCGGCTGCGGACTGTATACAGCATCGTCACAGTTAGGCGTGAGCCGTGCTGCTGGGTGGGGGGGGGCTTCCACAAGGGCAGGGGGCTGCTGGGGGGTCAGGGGGGGGCACTATCTGGCAGGTCGGGTCAACACATAGCCGGCACCATGTAGTGCCGTCTGACCGCTGCAGGTCATCGCCATGCGCATGTGCAGCCACGGATCCGACAATCCTCAGGCTGTTTTACGTGGCGTGCTAGCCCCTCACCAGTCAGAGGATCGGTGTTGGGACGGCGCAGAATTTTTTGATGTAAAACGCCACGGATCCTTCGGCATAGCCTCAAAATCGGAGAACCCAGCCCTCTAGCTCTCTCCTGTTTACTGAAATGAAAGAACTGTTTTATTGTCCAGTCCAAACTTTGCTGTGAACCCGGAATGATGTTGAGTCTGCAGAGAAGGTCCACAAACCAAAAGAGAAAATGCTGGAAAATCTCAGCAGGTCTGGCAGCGTCTGTAGGGAGGAAATAAAGCAAATATATCGAGTCCAGTGACCCTTTGTCAAAGCTCAAAGGCATAGAAAGTGGAAGATATTTATACTGTGGGCGAGGGAATGAAAGATGAGCGATAGCCACTGAAACCAAGGGAAAAGAGTGCTAATAAGTTGCAACAACTTATCAGCACCACTGCCCATCCTCGGCCTTCCACCAGTCCCAATCCCTCGTACCCCATTTCTCCCAGCCCCAGTCCTTGCCACGTGTTCACCATACCCTCTGACCTTCCCCTCTCTGAGGCTGAGCGTGCTGTTCTCAGCAAAGGACACAGCTTTGTATCCTTACGTCCCCAAGCTCGACATGATGTTGAACTCTTCTTTCATAGATCATAGAATTTACAGTGCAGAAGGAGGCCATTCAGCCCATCGAGTCTGCACCGGCTCTTGGAAAGAGCACCCTACCCAAGGTCAACAGCTCCACCCTATCCCCATAACCCAGTAACCCCACCCAACACTAAGGGCAATTTTGGACACTAAGGGCAATTTATCATGGCCAATCCACCTAACCTGCACACCTTTGGACTGTGGGAGGAAACCGGAGCACCCGGAGGAAACCCACGCCCACACGGGGAGGATGTGCAGACTCCGCACAGACAGTGATCCAAGCCGGAATCGAACCTGGGACCCTGGAGCTGTGAAGCGATTGTGCTATCCACAATGCTACCGTGCTGCCCCTTTCTTTTTGCAATGTCCTCGTCTCTGTATCCACCTCTTTGGGCAAGATTCCACCCCCCGTTCCACTGATCCTTTCATGTGCCTCCAAATGCCCACCCCCACCGGCCGGGACAATTACCTGCCGTTGATCTTTTCATTCAGAACTGCCAACGGGACATTGGCCGTCTTAATTTTTCAGCTCCCCTCACCCATTCCAATCTCTCTCCTTCCAAACTTTCTGCTCTTCACTCTGTCAGGTCTAACCCCGACTGTCATCAAACCTGCCGAGAAAGGAAGTGCTGTTGTTGTCTGGCGCACTGACCTTGTTGTAAACCACTGTTGCACCTATATGATGTATGGTAGGACCTGTACTACAGGTACGTCGGTAGTCCCTGCCTGCTGGCCCCGCCCAGTAGGCAGAGTATAAATGTGCGTGTCCTCCATGCTGCAGCCATTTCGCCAGCTGCTGTGGGAGGCCACACATCTTAGAGCAATAAAGCCTCAGTTGTATCCAACTCTCGTCTTTGTGCAATTGATCGTGCATCAATTTATTGCTCTAAGATTTTCAAAAGATGGACCTCCGTATCAAGCTGCAGCTGGACTTTCAGCACTGGCTAGCTTGTTTCGAGGCGTACATCAACTCGGCGCCAAGCCCTTTTTCGGAGGCTCAGAAAATACAGATACTGTACTCGAGGTTGAGCTCCAATGTCTTTCCGCTGATCCGGGACACGCCAAACTACGCCGAAGCCATGACACTTCTCAAAGAAAATTACGCTCAGAAGATGAACACGCTCTTTGCCAGGCACGTACTCGCCACTCACTCTCAACTCCCTGGTGAGTCCATAGAAGACTTCTGGCGGGCCCTAATCCCACTCGTCCGGGACTGTGACTGTCAGGCCGTTACAGCCACTGAACATTCTAACCTCCTCATGCGGGACGCTTTTGTTACGGGGATTGGGTCGGACCTCATACGCCAGCGACTGTTAGAAGGGGCCACGCTCGATCTCGCAGAGACAAAGAAGCTCGCGCTCTCTATGACGGTTGCCTTGTGCAATGTTCAGGCCGACACCCCCAGCACACGGCCCACCCCTCCTACGCATCGTGGACCCCACAGACGGCCGCCCCAGCGGGGGCCTTACTCAGCCAATACGCCTTCGCCACGCGCCAACCAGCAAACTCCGGGGGTCCCCGATGTTACTTTTGCGGCCAGCAGAAACACCCTCGCCAACACTGCCCGGCCCACGCTGCCCTTTGTAAGGCTTGTGGTAAGAACGGGCACTTGGCCGCGGTGTGCCAGGCCCATGCAGTCGCCGCTATCGGCCCCACCCCGCTCATTTACGGCCAGTGGACGCCGCCATCTTCCCCTCTGCTCAACACGTGCGGTCCATGGGCGCCACCATTTTGTTCTCCAGCGAAAGCTTCATCCACCCGGATACGATAAGACGCTGCTCCCTCGCGGTACACCCCGCCAATCAAAGAGTCTCCCTGGCCTCCGGATCCCATTCCGTGGCGATCCGGGGGTACTGTACGGTCACACTTACGGTCCAGAGCATAGAATTCAGTGGCTTCCGCCTCTACATCCTCCCTAATCTCTGCGCTGCCCTACTACTCAGCCTGGACTTCCAGTGTAACCTCCAGAGCCTAACCCTGAAATTCGGCGGGTCCCTACCACCCCTTACTGTATGCGACCTCGCGACCCTAAAGGTCGATCCGCCTTCCCTCTTCGCAAATCTAACCCCGGATTGCAAACCCGTTGCCACCAGGAGCAGACGGTACAGTCCCAGGCCAGGACCTTCATCAGGTCCGAGGTCCAGCGGCTGCTTCGGGAAGGCATCATCGAGGCCAGGAACAGCCCCTGGAGAGCCCAAGTGGTAGTAGTTAAAACTGGGGAGAAACACAGAATGGTCATGGATTACAACCAGACCATCAATCGGTACACGCAGCTCGACGCGTACCCCCTCCCACGCATATCTGATATTGTCAATCAGATTGCACAGTACCGGGTCTTCTCAACAGTAGACCTCAAATCCGCCTACCACCAGCTCCCCATCCGTAAATCGGACAGTCCATACACTGCCTTCGAGGCAGACGGTCACCTCCATCACTTCCTTAGGGTTCCCTTCGGCGTCACCAACAGGGTCACGGTCTTCCAAAGGGAGGTGGACCGAATGGTCAACCGGTACGGGCTGCGGGCCTCTTTCCCGTACCTAGACAACGTCACCATCTGTGGCCACGATCCGCAGGACCACGATGCCAACCTTGCCAAATTTCTCCACACTGCCACTCTTCTAAACCTCACCTACAACAAGGAGAAGTACGTGTTCAGCATGACCCGCTTAGCCATCCTCGGCTATGTGGTCCAGAACGGAGTTCTGGGGCCCGATCCCGACCGCATGCGTCCCCTCATGGAGCTGCCCCTCCCCCACGGCCCAAGGCCCTCAAACGCTGCCTGGAGTTCTTTTCATACTACGCCCAGTGGGTCCCAAACTAAGCAGACAAGGCCCGCCCACTCATACAGTCCACCCATTTTCCCCTGACAGCCGAGGCTCAACAGGCCTTCGCCCGTATCAGAGCCGATATAGCCAAGGCCGGAATGCACGCAGTAGATGAGACGCTGCCCTTTCAACTAGAGAGCGATGCATCAGACGTTGCCCTAGCCGCCACCCTAAATCAGGCAGCCAGACCCATGGCATTCTTTTCCCGCACCCTTCATGCCTCAGAAATTCGGCACTCATCCGTCGATTAAGAGGCCCAAGCTATCGTTGAAGGTGTGCGGCATTGGAGGCATTACCTGGCCAGCAAGAGATTCACTCTCCTCACTGACCAATGGTCAGTAGCTTTCATGTTCAATAACACACAGCGGGGCAAGATCAAGAATGATAAAATCTTGAGGTGGAGGATCGAACTCTCCACCTACAATTACGAGATTTTGTATCGCCCCGGTAAGCTCAACGAGCCCCCAGACGGCCTATCCCGAGGTACATGTGCCAGTGCACAAGTAGACCGACTCCAGGCCCTGCATGACAGCCTTTGTCACCCGGGAGTCACACGGTTCTACCATTTTATAAAGGCCCGCAATCTGCCCGACTCCGTCGAGGACATACGGACAATCACCAGGGACTGCCAGGTCTGTGCGGAGTGCAAGCCGCACTTCTACCGGCCGGACCGTGCGCGCCTGGTGAAGGCTTCCCGCCCCTTTGAACGCCTCAGCGTGGATTTCAAAGGGCCCCTCCCCTCCACCGACCGGAACACGTATTTCCTCAGTGTGGTCGATGAGTACTCCAGATTCCCCTTCGCCATCCCGTGCCCTGAAATGACGTCTGCCATCGTCATCAAAGCCCTCAACACCATCTTCGCTCTGTTCGGTTTCCCCGCCTACATCCACAGCGACAGGAGATCCTCATTCATGAGCGATGAGCTGCGTCAGTTCCTGCTCAGCAGGGGTATCGCCTCCAGCAGGACGACCAGCTGTAACCCCCGGGGAAACGGGCAGGTAGAGAGGGAGAACGGGACGGTATAGAGGGCCGTCCAACTGGCCCTACAGTCCAGGAACCTCCCAGCCTCCCGCTGGCAGGAGGTCCTCCCTGATGCACTGCACTCCATTCGGTCACTACTGTGCACCGCCACTAACAACACACCCCATGAACGTCTCTTTACCTTCCCCAGGAAGTCCACATCCAGGGTGTCGCTCCCGACTTGGCTCATAGCTCCAGGACCCATCCTGTTCCGTAGGCACGTCCGACTCCACAAGGCGGACCCGTTGGTGGAGAGGGTGCAGCTGCTCCATGCGAACCCCCAGTATGCCTCCGTGACGTACCCCAACGTCCGCCAGGACCTGGCACCAGCAGGCTCCACACACACACAACCCTCCGGCCCGGCGCCACCCTCCCCTCCCCTGGCGCTTCCAGCAGCAACCCCCCCAGGACCATCTGTCCTCCCCCTGCCCACGCCCGAGGATGAAGAGGATTCCGGCACGCTCCCTGAGGCACCGAAGATCAGACCAGCATCGGCATCGCCGCCACCACCACGTCGCTCCCAGCAGCACATCAAGGCCCCGGATCGGTTAAACCACTAACTGGTCAACTGGACTTCAAAAGACATTTTGTTCTCTCCAATATTGTAGATGTATAACTCATTTGTTGTATATAGTTCTCTACCACCCCCGCCGGACTCAATTTTAACAGGGAGTGAATGTGGTAAACCACTGTTGCACCTATATTAGGTGATGTATGGTAGGACCTGTACTACAGTTACGTCGGTAGTCCCTGCCTGCTGGCCCCGCCCAGTAGGCAGAGTATAAATGTGCGTGTCCTCCATGCTGCGGCCATTTCGCCAGCTGCTGTGGGAGGCCACACATCTTAGAGCAATAAAGCCTCAGTTGTATCCAACTCTCGTCTTTGTGCAATTGATCGTGCATCAGACTTCTACCTCGCAGAGACTGAGTGCCAACTCCCAGATACTTCCTCCTACCTCCCCTGGACCATGACCAGACCACTGAACATCAAACCGTTATCTCCAACACTGTTAGCGACCTCATTCCCTCCGGATGTCTTCCCCCCCACAGCTTCCAGCCTCATAGTTTCCCAACCCCAGACAGCCCACTTGTACCTACTTCCCAAAAGCATTTTATCTTGACTCCATCCTCACTCCTCTGGTCCATTCCCTCCCCACCTACATCCGGGATTCCTCTGATGCACTGCGTCATATTGACAGCTTCCAGTCAATATGCCCTAACCACATTCTATTCACCATAGATGTGCAATCTCTCTACACCTCCATCCCACACCAGGATGGACTGAGAGCTGTTTGCTTCTTTCTTGAAAAGGGGCCTGGACTATTCCAATCCACCACCACTCTCATCCGCCTGGCTGAACTCGTTCTGTCTCTCAACAACCTCTCCTTTAACTCATCCCATTTTCTCCAAATCAAAGTTGTAGCAATGGGTACCCGCAGGGGTCCTAGCTACTCTTGTCTTTTTATGGGGTATGTGAAACATTCCTTGTTCCAGGCCTATCTGAGCCCCCTCCCATAACTCCTTTACCGATACATTGATGACTATTTTGGTGCCGCTTTATGCTCTTGTCCAGACCTGGAAAAATTCAGCAACTTCGCTTCCAGTTTCCACCCCTCCATCACTTTCACCTGGTCCATCTCAGACACTTCCCTTCCCTTCCTTGATCTTTCTGTCTCCATTTCCGGCAATAGACTATCCACTGATATCCACTACAAGCCCACTGACTCCCACGGGTGGGGAACAGAGAGAAGTAGACCTTGGAAAATAGGCAACAGGTTTATATAAAGGATCTGGATCGGCGCAGACTGGGAGGGCCGAAGGGCCTGTTCCTGTGCTGTAATTTTCTTTGTTCTTTGTTCTTGTTGTTCACAGCTATCTGGACGAAAGCTGTTCGTACCCTACACCCTGTAAGGACTCCATCCCTTTCTCTCAACTCCTTCGCCTCTGTTGCATTTGTTCCAATGATGCCACTTTCCAAAATAGTGCTTTGAAAATGTGTTCCTTCTTCCTCGACCGTGATTTCCCACCTACAGTTATTAACAGGGCCTTCAACAGTGTGCTGTCTATTTCCCGCACCACTACCCTCACCCCCTCCCCTCCCTCCTAGAACAAGGATAGAGTTCCCCCTCATCCTCACATTTCATTCCACCAGCCTCCATATGCAATGCGTAATCCTCCGCCATTTTTGCCAACTTCAGCGTGATGCCACCACCAAACACATCTTTCCTTTACTCCCTCTGTCACCATTCCGCAGAGACCATTCCCTCCGAGACAATCTAGTCCACTCCTCCACCATACCCAGTACCTCTCCCATCACCCATGGCACCTTCCCATGCAATCGCAGAAGGTGTAACACCTGCCCCTTTATCTCTGCCACACTTAACATCCCAGGCCCAAAACACTCATTCCAGATTAAGCAGCGTTTCACTTGCACCTCTTCCAATCTGGTCTATTGCATTCGCTGCTCCCAATGTGGTCTCCTCTATATTGGAGAGACCAATCCCAGACTGGATGATCACTTTGCTGAGCACCTTTGCTCTGTGCGCATTCAGGACCCTGACCCTCCCGTTGCTTGCAATTTTAACACAAGACCCTGCTCCCATGCCCACATGTCTGTCCTTGGCCTGCTGCAATGTTCCATTGAAGCTCAACGCAAACTGGAGGAACAACATCTCATCTTCCGGTTAGGCACGCTACAGCCTTCCGGCCTGAACATCGAATTCAACAACTTTAGATGATTAGCCTCAATCCCATTGTTTTCATCCCATTTCATTTTAACTGTCTTTTACCTTTTCTTTCTTTCTTGTCTTTCTTTATATATATATCCCCCCCCCATCCCATCCATCCTGTCCTTATCTTTTCTCCTCTTTGCTTCTTTCTTCCCCCTTTACATCTGTCACAGTTTACCCTCTGATTTTAGTTTCTCTGCTGTTTGGCCTCTCATACCTTTTGTTCTCCCTGGGGACTGCCATTAGCACTCTGTTCCCTTGGTTTCTGTGGCCATTAGCACTCTGTTCCCTTGGTTTCTGTGGCCATTAGCACTCTGTTCCCTTGGTTTCTGTGACTGTGACTCATCTTTCATTCCCTCACCCAAGTATGAATATCTTCCAGTTTCTATGCCTTTTAGCTTTGACAAAGAGTCATCTGGAATCGAAACGTCAGCTCTTTTCTCTCCCTACAGATGCTGCCAGACCCGCTGAGATTTTCCAGCATTTTCTTTGTGGTTTCAGATTGCAGCATCCGCAGTAATTTGCTTTATGAGAAGGTAGACAACCCCGCCGGTGAAAACCATTTCAAGCCCAGAAGGAAGAAATATCGAAATGAAAGCTGAATTTCGGAAGACGTTAACAGAAATCATCCCACTGCAGTTTATTGATTCAACCAAAGACCTTGGATATTTTGAAGAAAATCACATTTTATCTAATAATAAAAATAATCTTTATTAGTGTCACAAGTAGGCTTACATTAACACTGCAATGAAGTTACTGTGAAAAGCCCCTAGTCGCCACATTCCGGCACCTGTTCGGGTCACAGAGGGAGAATTCAGAATGTCCAATTCACCGAACAGCACATCTTTGGACTGTGGGAGGAAACCGGATGAAAGCCACGCAGACATGGCGAGAACGTGCAGACTCCGCACAGACAGTGACCCAGCAGGGAATCGAACCCGGGTCCCTGGTGCTGTGAAGCAGCAGTGTTAACCACTGTGCTACCCTGCTGCCCTTTGTGTTGCGACTCTGAGTCAAGTGGAGCTGGAATTGACCGCTCACTAGGCTAGGGTATCGTGACATAGTATTAGAAACATAGAGTGAGAAAGAGGAAGGGCTGATAGTTCGCTCTTCAATATTTATTACTCAGCTAATCGTCTCTAAAATGAAATGAAATGAAAATGAAAATCGCTTATTGTCACGAGTAGGCTTCAATGAAGTTACTGTGAAAAGCCCCTAGTCGCCACATTCCGGCGCCTGTTCGGGGAGGCTGGTACGGGAATTGAACCGTGCTGCTGGCCTGCCTTGGTTACAAAGTTACAATGCCGATGGGCAGAATGGACAAGGCAAGCCCTTAATCCCATCTGATTGCTGTGTGTGGAGCTTCCTCTGGCAAATCAGCTGCTGTGTTTCTTACTTTACAATAATCAGTACACATTAAAAAGTACTTTATTGGCTGAAAGGCACTTTGGGACACTGGGGATTCGTGAAAGGTGCAACAGAAATTCAAGTGTTTGTACAAAAAATCGTCAGAGTGAAGAGAAATGACAAGAATAAAATTCATCTCTGAACCAACGGAAAGGTCTGTTTCTGAAATTTGAATAGCTGAGTGGAAAATGTGAGTGCCCTCAGAGAGCAGCCGACAGTTTCAGAGTTAAAGCCTCTCTCTATCAGCAAGAAGGTGTCTTCTTGTGGTGTGACAGTTTCCCCACAATTTCAGAAAATTGCTTATTTTCAGATTTGAGTTCTAGTTATGTACGGAATGTGAACGGTCTTCTCTGTACTGATTCGGCAATGTCCCAGCATGTTTTATCTTTGTTCAGAATGTTCCCAGGCATTGAGACGTGTGTCATGTTTCAGTTTGCAGTTCCATCGTGGACCTGCTCGGACTTGTGTGGCTGAACAGGGACAAGGAGCAGAGAGATCTGGAAACATAGATACATAAATCATTTCAACAGAGAATCACTCAATAGTATTGTGGTGAATGTAACTTGGTAATTCACACTGTATCTTTGTAAGCGCAGTAACGTTATCCGGCCACTAGGGGGAGTAGCTCTGGGAATGCTCAGGAGTTTGAACAGGGCTCCACCCTTGGCTCCGCCCACAACTCCTCCCCCTTGTGCTGCTGTATAAATGCCCTTGTCCAGAGTCAGCCTGCAGTTCACCGAGAGTTCATCAATGGGTAACAGGCTGGCTCTGTAGTAAGTAGATTAAAACCACTGTTCATATCGGAAAGCACGTGTCTGGTGAATTGATGGTTCCATCAAGTATAGAGCAAAGTGAGGCCAATTGGCCAGACATGTCTGTGCAGGCTCTTTCAAAGATTAAACCAATTTGTTCCACTCCCACACCTTTTCCCACATTCCTGCAAATTCTTCTACGCGTATATGGGCAGCATGGTAGCACAGTGGCGCACACAGTTGCTTCGTAGCTCCAGGGCCCCAGGTTCGATTCCCGGCTTGGGTCACTGTCTGTGCGGAGTCTGCACGTTCTCCCCGTGTCTGTGTGGGTTTCCTCCGGGTGCTCCGGTTTCCTCCCACAGCCCAAAGACGTGCAGGTTAGGCGAATTGACCATGATAAATTGCCCTCATGTCCAAAAAGGTGAGGTGGGGTTGCTGGGTTACGGGGATGGAGGCGTCGGCTTAAGTAGTGTGCACTTTCCAAGGGCCAGTGCAGGCTCGATGGGCCGAATGGCCTCCTTCTGCACTGTAAATTTTATGATTCTATTTATCCATTTCCCTTTCGAGGGAAATGAGTAAATAAATGATCAAGCAGCGCACTCCCGATCTGACTATTTACTGGAATATAAAAGCCTGGAACTCCCTCCCTAACAGCGCAGTGGGTTTTCCTACACCACAGACTGTAGCGGTTCAAGAGGCAACTCACCCCCTACCTTCGGAAGAACAATTAACAATAATTATTATTATTATTATCGCTTATTGCCACGAGTAGGCTTCAATGAAGTTACTGTGAAAAGCCCCTAGTCACCACATTCTGGCACCTTTTAGCAAAGCAAAAACTGGGCTAACCACAACACCCACATCCTCTGTAAGAATTTTTTTTTTTTAACTACTTGCTGTAGTTTGGAAAGCATTGCAGAGAGAAAGATTCGATCAGGCCAGGCAACTATTCACTCATCTTGTCTGCTGGTACATTCTTACCCAACCAAGAAGTCAGTGCTGACACGTCCCCAAATGGCGCTTTGGGGACTTCTACCTCCCAGAATGATGATGGGTCTGAGAGGGGGGGACGCACTCTCTGGGTGGGACACGGGTCTGGAACACTTTCAGGAGATTATTCACAGATAGAAAAAGAGGGTCTGCCTGCTGTAGGGTGAGAAATGCCTCCAGTATTTCACTGGCACGTTGAATCAGCCCAAAAGCCACAGTTGGGTTTTTCAAGGAGGTGAAGATAATTCCGCAGATTGTGTCGGACGGGATTCAGCGCCGGACACGGCTCTAATCAACCTCTGAATATACATTTCAACACTGACTAGGGACACAGATAGTCCACCCAGAGAGTACTCCCCCCACCCAGAGAGTCCTCCCCCACCCAGAGAGTACACCCCCCACCCAGAGAGTACACCCCCCACCCAGAGAGTCCTCTTCCCACCCAGAGAGTACACCCCCCACCCAGAGAGTACATCACCCCCCCACCCAGAGAGTACACCCCCCACCCAGAGAGTCCTCCCCCCACCCAGAGCGTACACCACCCACCCAGAGAGTACACCCCCCACCCAGGGAGTCCTCCCCCCACCCAGAGCATACTCCCCCCACCCAGAGAATACTCCCCCCACCCAGAGCGTACACCACCCACCCAGAGAGTACACCCCCCACCCAGAGAGTCCTCTTCCCACCCAGAGAGTCCTCCCCCCACCCAGAGAGTACACCCCCCACCCAGAGAGTACACCCCCCACCCATAGCATACTCCCCCCACCCATAGCATACTCCCCCCCACCCAGAGAGTCCTCCCCCCACCCAGAGCATACTCCCCCCCACCCAGAGAGTACACCCCCCACCCAGAGAGTACACCCCCCACCCAGAGAGTCCTCTTCCCACCCAGAGAGTACACCCCCCACCCAGAGAGTACACCCCCCACCCAGAGAGTACACCCCCCACCCAGAGAGTCCTCTTCCCACCCAGAGAGTACACCCCCCACCCAGAGAGTACACCCCCCACCCAGAGAGTACACCCCCCACCCAGAGCGTACACCCCCCACCCAGAGAGTACACCCCCCACCCAGAGAGTACACCCCCCACCCAGAGAGTCCTCTTCCCACCCAGAGAGTCCTCCCCCCACCCAGAGAGTACACCCCCCACCCAGAGAGTACACCCCCCACCCAGAGAGTCCTCCCCCCACCCAGAGCGTACGCCCCCCACCCAGAGTCCTCCCCCCACCCAGAGCATACTCCCCCCCACCCAGAGAATACTCCCCCCACCCAGAGAGTCCTCCCCCCACCCAGAGCGTACGCCCCCCACCCAGGGAGTCCTCCCCCCACCCAGAGCATACACCCCCCACCCAGAGAATACTCCCCCCACCCAGGGAGTCCTCCCCCCACCCAGAGAGTACACCCCCCACCCAGAGAGTACACCCCCCACCCATAGCATACACCCCCCACCCAGAGAATACTCCCCCCACCCAGAGAGTCCTCCCCCCACCCAGAGAATACTCCCCCCACCCAGGGAGTCCTCCCCCCACCCAGAGAATACTCCCCCCACCCAGAGCATACTCCCCCCACCCAGAGAGTACACCCCCCACCCAGAGAGTACACCCCCCACCCAGAGAGTCCTCTTCCCACCCAGAGAGTCCTCCCCCCACCCAGAGAATACTCCCCCCACCCAGAGCGTACTCCCCCCACCCAGAGAGTCCTCTTCCCACCCAGAGAGTACTCCCCCCACCCAGAGCGTACACCCCCCACCCAGAGAGTACACCCCCCACCCAGAGAGTCCTCCCCCCACCCAGAGAGTACACCCCCCACCCAGAGAGTACACCCCCCACCCAGAGAGTCCTCCCCCCACCCAGAGAGTACACCCCCCACCCAGAGAGTACACCCCCCACCCAGAGAGTACATCACCCCCCCACCCAGAGAGTACACCCCCCACCCAGAGAGTCCTCCCCCCACCCAGAGAGTACACCCCCCACCCAGAGAGTACACCCCCCACCCAGAGCGTACATCACCCCCCCACCCAGAGAGTACACCCCCCACCCAGAGAGTCCTCCCCCCACCCAGAGAGTACACCCCCCACCCAGAGAGTACACCCCCCACCCAGAGCGTACATCACCCCCCCACCCAGAGCATACTCCCCCCACCCAGAGAGTCCTCCCCCCACCCAGAGAGTACACCCCCCACCCAGAGAGTCCTCCCCCCACCCAGAGGGGGTGTGGGGGTGGTGGTGGTGGGGGGATGACACACGCTCCATGGTGGGTGTGACTGGGTTGCCTGAAGTCGCTCTGCTGCGGTGAGGGGTCCGCAGGCCCCTGGTCCCCCTCCTGGTGGCTGTGGGCCGCCCTAGCCTGGGGGAGGAGACAGTGTTAGACAGTCGGACACAGGCAGCGCTGTGTGTGGGTAGCTGGTGCACAGGCAGCGCTGTGTGTGGGTAGCTGGTGCACAGGCAGCGCTGTGTGTGGGTAGCTGGTTCCCTTTGTGGCCAGGGCACCTGGCCATGGCGTCTGGTATGGGTGCTTGCAGGTGGTGCGGGGGAGGGGGGGGGGTTCAGTCGCCCTCTGGGTATGGGGGGGTGAGGGTGGTTACGGGTGTGTGGGACAGAGTTGATGCCAGGGGCACAGTGCCGCCTACTCACCCTGGCTGCCCTGAGGAGGTTGTACAGTTTTTTATGGTGCTGCTGGCTGGTCTTGGCGGAGTTGCCCACGGTGCTACAACCTGGGCCACCTGAGCCTAGACGCGGGTA